>NC_089855.1:29984718-30027218 GCF_036373705.1 Amia ocellicauda | reverse complement strand
TGGTATTTGCTGTGCATTTTTTAAGTAATTTATGATCAGAGAGCTATACTAACAATAAAACTGTTTATTAAATATCTGACCAGGTGGTGCTCTAACTTGGATAACAGTCTGTAACAAATTTTTCTGATTTGAGCATCAAAAACTTACTTGTCATGTCTGTGTGTGTACTTCCACTTTGGTGGACCAGTTTAAAATTTCTGAAATGTTTTGAATCATCATATTAATGGTATGTGGTATAATGTTATTTATTTCCATCAACCACTTTCTCTGAATAGTGTTAGCAAGCACACATACAATATTGAAGCATTTTTAGTAGGCTCCAAACCTGACCTTAGTGTACCCCTGTTTCAGGGCAGATTTATTGGCATGAAAATCTAGTTGTATCTAGTTGTCACTATTGTATAATCACATCTTCAGACCATACATGCTGTATGAGATGCAATTTCACAGGGAATAGAAGCCCATACAGTACGTATTGCTGCAGGGCAGAGGGTTAAAGTAGGTCATCTCAGTGTTAATCTTTACATTGTATGTTGAGGCACTAAATTAAAAAAATAAGCAAATTGTACAGCTGTTACTCATTGCAGCAGAATCCGGTTTCAATGTGAGACTGTATGTAACCGGACTGATTGTCAGTGGTTGTCGTTTCCCCCCCCTGTTTCAAAACTCTAAGCTTGTATACTGCTGAGGCCCTTCTATATGATTGATTGCAAGCCTCCTAGATAAATCTTTCAATACTTTGTAGAGCTCATTACTGCAAAATATTTTTAGTAGGTTTAATAGTCTCCATTTTCCCTCCTCTAGTTATCCATTATTAATTTTATGTAATACAAATAAGTATAAATAAATAAAGATTATGACCTAAATGAATGATCCATTGGGAAGGATTAGCAGTTTCTCATCGTAGAAATTGCTTCCATATTAGTGCACGGGGGGGGCGGAGGTGGGCAAAACTTATATCAACATAGATTCGGGCATGTTTTCATGCCGTGCACATGGCTTTTCCTCAGTCCAGACAGTCACAGTACAGAGTCAGTAAAGGGTTTGAGGTGTGCGAGATGAAGAGTAAGGCTTAGTGAGGTGTTTCAGAGGCCTGTCCAAATAAATGCATGTTCATAATACTATATAAACTGTATATATATATACTGTATAAACTGTTAAAATACAGTTCTTCTCTGCACTGCCACCAAATAATGAGATTCTGCTTTTGTGCAGAAACAAGTCACCCATCAGCAGCGATGGGTCTGTTTTAAATGGTTTCTCAACAATGCAACATTAAAGTTTTTGTTCATGCATTCATGATGTAGGCATAATCTCATCTCAGAATGTGCGATGGCAGCTACCATTATATTGTTGGTTTCGTTAACCCCCCACCACAGGCACACATGCGTGCACACACACACTTCAGCAATAGTTTACTGTGGCCAATGTGTGTCTTCTATATCGGTTTGTGTGACTGTTCTTTTAATTAGACCGGAAATGCTGCTGAGCAGGGGAGCGGGAACTCTGTAGAGCGACAGCCTGAGTGCGAAACACAAGAAGGGATTACCTCTTGCGCTCTCGCAGCCACAGTGTGTACTCAATTTTTTTTTTATGGAACAACCCCGCCTACTGCAAGAAGGACGAGCCGTTAATATTTCTACCCATGTTTCCCTGACCTGTGCTTTGCTCTCAGCATTGCTTTGGCAGATCTGATCTTTCACTCATTTGTGAAAGAAAACATGAGCAGTAATTGACAGTAAAAAACACTGGTCAATAAAAACTGCAGAATTTCTTGTCGGGACTGTGTGGTCAGCTAAACGTTTAGAGTTTGGTTAGACTTGACTGTGTGCCTGTTTACCACAAACATTTAATCTTCTGATATTGAAAGTGAAATTATAGAAGTAGTAAATGGGGGAGCAGCAGGTATACACTCACCTAAAGGATTATTAGGAACACCATACTAATACTGTGTTTGACCCCCTTTCGCCTTCAGAACTGCCTTAATTCTACGTGGCATTGATTCAACAAGGTGCTGAAAGCATTCTTTAGAAATGTTGGCCCATATTGATAGGATAGCATCTTGCAGTTGATGGAGATTTGTGGGATGCACATCCAGGGCACGAAGCTCCCGTTCCACCACATCCCAAAGATGCTCTATTGGGTTGAGATCTGGTGACTGTGGGGGCCAGTTTAGTACAGTGAACTCATTGTCATGTTCAAGAAACCAATTTGAAATGATTCGACCTTTGTGACATGGTGCATTATCCTGCTGGAAGTAGCCATCAGAGGATGGGTACATGGTGGTCATAAAGGGATGGACATGGTCAGAAACAATGCTCAGGTAGGCCGTGGCATTTAAACGATGCCCAATTGGCACTAAGGGGCCTAAAGTGTGCCAAGAAAACATCCCCCACACCATTACACCACCACCACCAGCCTGCACAGTGGTAACAAGGCATGATGGATCCATGTTCTCATTCCGTTTACGCCAAATTCTGACTCTACCATCTGAATGTCTCAACAGAAATCGAGACTCATCAGACCAGGCAACATTTTTCCAGTCTTCAACTGTCCAAGTTTGGTGAGCTTGTGCAAATTGTAGCCTCTTTTTCCTATTTGTAGTGGAGATGAGTGGTACCCGGTGGGGTCTTCTGCTGTTGTAGCCCATCCGCCTCAAGGTTGTATGTGTTGTGGCTTCACAAATGCTTTGCTGCATACCTCGGTTGTAACGAGTGGTTCTTTCAGTCAAAGTTGCTCTTCTATCAGCTTGAATCAGTCGGCCCATTCTCCTCTGACCTCTAGCATCAACAAGGCATTTTCGCCCACAGGACTGCCGCATACTGGATGTTTTTCCCTTTTCACACCATTCTTTGTAAACCCTAGAAATGGTTGTGAGTGAAAATCCCAGTAACTGAGCAGATTGTGAAATACTCAGACCGGCCCGTCTGGCACCAACAACCATGCCACGCTCAAAATTGCTTAAATCACCTTTCTTTCCCATTCAGACATTCAGTTTGGAGTTCAGGAGATTGTCTTGACCAGGACCACACCCCTAAATGCATTGAAGCAACTGCCATGTGATTGGTTGGTTAGATAATTGCATTAATGAGAAATTGAACAGGTGTTCCTAATAATTCTTTAGGTGAGTGTATATGGCACATGGTATATTTCCAATAGTATTTAAAGACATGAGGGAAATAATGTGTAGGCCGCTAACTCAAATATTCCAAAAGACACTTAGAACAGGGGATGTGCCAACTGACTGGAAAACTGCAAATGTCATACCAATCCACAAGAAAGGGGACAAAACTGTGCCAGGGAATTTATTGATTTATTTTTATTTACCAGTTACCAGTTTTTTATGGCTTGCTCTCCTTTATTGGCTAATCTAGCTGCTTGTTTTCTTGCTTATTTTGCTGTGTCTGTGTGTACTGCAGTGTTGTATTGCATCTATCTACTGTGTGTCTGTTTTGAGTTGCTTGAGTGTAGCGCCTGGGTATAATAAATAAAATGTTAATAATCTAGTTGAGGAGTTAAAGAAACGGGCCTAGCTCAAGTAATGGGAAAGGCTGAGTACTTTGTCGTGATCGCCATGTGAGTTCAGCTTTGCATGTGTTGGAGCAGTGCAGTGTAAATTCAATATACACTTTAATATATACTTATAGTTTACTATACCTTCCACGGATGTAGCTGCTGCCTCTGCCGTCTCTCAAGGTTTTGTTTAAGTAGCTCCGCCCCAACTGGTAGACCCAAGTAAGATTTTAGTAGATTTAGTAGACATTATAGCGAAGTTGTTGCAGCCCCGCTGTTGCCAAGTACTATTGTATCTGTAAGTGTGTTTTAATGACGAGGTGGCTAAGGCCAGCTAGTAGGTGATTGGATATCGTGCCAATGAACCACTGCAACACTGGGTCATAAATGTAATTCACTGGACTTGTAGTTTTTGTTGCCTTCTTGGTTAATTACAACAATCCACAACCAAACTACATTTCCCACATGTTCTACCGTAATAACGATTAGTGTAAAATATTATCATAATCATGTCAATGTAGTATTTCCTCATAGAGTTCAAATAGTGTATTTGTAATGTGCACCCAAATTGTATTTCACACTCGCACAACATTAAAACGCTCGCACCGTAGAGCCCTGTTACTACAAAGAGCCTTTTATAATACTTGAAAATCGTTTGGTGTGCACTGATTTTCATACTGTCAGTCTTACTGGATTGGGACTTAAGGAGTATATCCATAAATGTGTTTTTCTTTTATACACAGTTCTACAAGCTCTAAATGTATACACACATGGATTTCTATATATTTTTTCCCCTTTACAAATCTAGTGATTGCCGTCCTTTGTAGTGTGTTTTGGCTGGAAGGCTCCGTCCTAGGCAACTAAAGCCAGTGGTATCACTTTGCCTGCAAATTGATTGAGCTGTTATGAGCTGTTTGCATAGACTGTGTCGTGCTACAGAGCATGCAGTACAGCGGCAGGGAGATTCTGCATGTCGAGGGTAGAAAACCTTGCAGGGTCGTGTTTCATGAGCATTAGGAAAAAGATTTGGTTTCCCTTCAGCTCAGAATGCATAAGCTTAAACTTCCTAGCATCCTGGAGGTAACACTACACTCTGCTTAAACCCTACTGCATTTTAAATTTGGCATTTCCTTCCTTGAAATTAGCATTTTAATCAAACATTTATATGCATTTTTTCCTCCACACACCTGTGATATTTTTGAAGACTATATTTACAGTTAAAAAGTGATGTTGCCTTAAACAGGGGCACCAGAGAATTTACATTGTCTCTCTGGTTCGGTGCCCCATTATGAATATGAATGACTCTCACCTGCTTGGTTAGGGAGGGATTCCCATATGTTATCCCTTACTTGCTTGGCACTCTTGGACTCTTTCCTCAGTATTCAGTTAGCATACTTAGAGGTTTTCCTGAAATCCTGCTGAAGGCCTTAATTTGTTCTTTGGTGGTTTCGCAACTAAAAGGACTACCCAGCCAGAGTACATTGTGGTTCATGACCCAGGTGCTATTCAGGAGGAAAGGCTTGGTTTGCTTTCTCATAGGGGAGTTCACAGTTCCTAGTGTCTTACCCATATGTTGTGCTACCAAACCATACTTACTAAAAACTAAACCAGCATAAGTTCAATGTTTCCTATTCCTATTCAGTTTTGTCCTTGGTTTTGTATATTTTCATCACGGGCTGCTTTGCTTGTGAAACTGAAATATTCCACTTGCCCCCCTGCTAGCCAATCATGGAGTTGAGCTTCTGTAACCCCTTGCCTGTACCAATTTGCCTTGCCTGTTCATTACACAGATGGAAATGAAATTCACATTGATAATACTGTAAATCACTATTGTCTGAATAATGCATGCTGTGTTAGGAGTTTATAGTCAGTAGGGAAATAGATTTCGTTTACAATCCCTTTCAGTTAAAGGTGCGTAAATTGATTTTGAAAAATATCCTATTTGAACGAGTCCCACTTTTTAGAAAGAATTTATACTGAGTTAACAGCTAGACATATTCAAAGATGCACTGAAGTATCATTAACTGATTGTTAAAAAAAAAAAAAAAAAACTGGCAAACTTTGACCAAAATGAAACAATAACCTAAAGTTAAAAGCCTAAATTTGAACATGTTCAAAATGTAGAAATTGCATACAAATAAATTACCTAAATCAAGAGAAGCTTGCATTCAACTGATCGCAAATCTAAATCTTTAATGCATCACTTGAGATGTGTGTAGGCTTGTGCAGCCAAGTTTTGTTCTGAAATTGATTACAGAAAAATGTATCCCATATTGAATAGAGCTATTTACTTAACTGTTTCCAGGATTACTGCACTAGGCCTTGAATTGCACAGAAATACAGCACAGTGGTATGTGGGATTATAATAGACCGTTTGCAGTGGTAAAACCTACATATCCTTTGATCTTCTCCTTTTAATAGGATACCATACATCACTGGTTTTGTATGGATTTGTGGAAAAGGATTTGTTCTAAATTGATAATTTTATGGAGGTTTTTTTTTTTTTTTTTTTTTTTTTTTTTTTTTTTTTTTTAAATAAGTGAAGTTCTGGTCTCTGATCTTGCTGCCTCTGCTGTGACTGGGTCTTACCAGTGTTTGCTCAATCTGCAAATAGCTTGGTCATATTCCCTTTGGTTTGGACTCTATTACAATGCTGATTTTTGACATTATTAAGTGGATACAAATATAGACAGATTTTTACAATGAACAATGGATTCACAGTGATTGTGCTAATTAAATTTGTGCGAAGATTATACGATGCTTAATTCTAACTTCAAAGATCAGGCCAGCTATTTACTTATTCCCAGTGTGAAGGACAGATTTTTTTTAACCACATCTGTGTAGCTTGTTTAGAGTGCTGTTTATAAGTATCTTTCAACTTATGCATTTTTTTGCATACATTTATTGGAACACCGATGGCTCAGTTTAATCTGTGAAATAAAATTTTCTGCCAATTAGTAGCTGCAGCGCTTGTGTAGATTTTTGCCTTTTGTTGGAGATGGTTTTTGTTTTCTTAATTATATTTCCATTTGACTGACAATTGCTCTTTCTGAAATAGTGGGAGTTCAAGTGTTTGTTTAAATGCACCATATTTTATTTAACATTTTATTCCCCTCAAGAAAACAACTAGCAAATTGTTTTCGCTGGAGCTGTGATGTAGAGAATAATTATTGATCTATTAACCAATAGAAAACTATTATAATTAAAGAGAAGAGAATGTGCTTGAAATGTGCCTTCATAGTCACATGTAAAGTCACTTAATCAGTTCTACTTGTGAGCTTCATTTGAGAGAGTGAGTGAGTGACAGACTGACATTTGCTTGCCCTGTGCTTGATGACATTTCCATTAGTGATGGAAGTGGTGCCAAGGTTTTATTTTTATGTCTAGCTTCATGTATTTAACCCCATTAAGCCAGATAGGTTTCATTAAACTTTCTCAAATTAGGAGTAAGTATTGTCCAGGAATAAGTCCGTAGTATAATAATATCAGTACAAAGTTAAAATTTAGAGGAAATTTAAGATATTTAATGAAAAGTCCATTTCTGATTTCTTGAGGAGATGGGGGTTGATTAGTGAACGAGAGAGTATGGGGTTTTGTTTTATGTTTTATATTGTCAGTGTTCACGCATTTGTTTGGCGAGGCAGCACCGATTTTTGGCAGAATTTAGCTGCAGTAAACCCTGTTTCCTGTATTCATCCCTTTTAACCACTGCCCTAAAACCAAGGACATATTAACAGCTTGTGTTAAATCCAATTAATTGATCTGTTTATAGTATTTGTTGTGAATGTTGAGAAGCATATGCTCCCTCTTTGAATAAAATGCATTGGCTAATTTAGCAGTGTGAAACACTCACCTGAAGTTACAACAATAAAGATATAGGAAAGTGTTCATAGATACTCAAAGCATTTCCAGTTTCATTGAGTGGCTACTGTTAGTGTTGTATAGGGTTGCAAAAATTAGCTAGACCTATTCCCTTAAAATAAACTCCTCAGTTAGCAGCAAATGAGTTACAAAGATCCACTTTCCAGCATTCCAAAGCTGTCTCAACAGTAACATGTTGCCAGTAGTTTACTTGGTCATTCAGAGATCACTGGGAATACACCCTTCTGCCCCTCAACGACCAGAGTTGTCTGGATGCAGGCAAGTGTTTAAAGGTGTTAATTACATGATCCCAGTATCTTGCTGATCTTGTGTAGAGATTGCAGAATAGATGTTCTGTATAGTATACAGTGTGGACCCAGTTCAGTGTCATTTCCAGTGCAGTTCTCTAGTGAAAGTGAAACTACAGCCGCAGTACAGATTGAAGATATCACAATAAATGGGGAGACTTTCAGTGCCAACATTTTCAGTTTTACTAAATCTCTCCTTGGGCCATTAAGAGATCGAGTCATTGAACTATTTTTAATGGCCAGTTTAACTTTTGTTATGCTGAATTTTTGGAACTGCTTGAGAAATGGTTTGACTGATTCATGATCAACTGGGACAGGGAAATTAGTAGATCGGATCACTTCAATGTTTTTTTTTTTTTTCTTTTAATCTAGTCTTCAGCAAGTTTCTTATTTAGTTTTTTTTTTTTTTAACTATCCAGAGCTGAGCTCAGATTTACATGTCATGTTGATTCTGAATTAAGTGTTTTTGTGAGGTGTGGCTGTACAGCAGCCCAGTGAGGAGCTTGTGCATTTTTCTAAAAGCAAAAAATTCTACTTAAAATTTAAACCCTGTAGCATTGGAATGTGTTTTTGAATCTGCTTTCTAGGGCTTCTGGAGATGGACAGGAACTGTGCATAGGTGAATTCCAGACAGTCCACAGCCTTATATATTGTAAGGAATTGTTTGAAAACAACCAAGCAGTAAAACTAAATAAATGTGTCTATGGAAAGAAAAAGGCATCGGATGATCACCCATTGCTCACCAGTGAATCCTGCTATTCTTCTTGTCTCTTTAAAAATGAAGGGTAATTTTTTTTTCCAGAAGTCCTAAGTCATACATTAAATAATTGGCCAGTATACAGATTAAATCAGCTGGGCTGACCGGTAAAGTGTCCACAAAGTGACCTTGGAGAAGCTATGGCAATCTACACAGTCAAGTGTGGTCACAGCCTTTTGATTTTTCATAAAAAATAAAGACTGAACTCTGAAAGCTTCATTTTTTTTTGTCTTTCGGCTTAAAAATCACTGTGGGCCAATGTAAAGGGTTGTTCTTGGCTGCGAGATGTTGAAGTGAAGTAGCAGATGAGAACCTGTGGGGCAGCAGCATTGATGGGATAGGAGTCAGATGTGGAGTTCAGACTCTTGAAGCGGTTTGTGTTGCCTTTCCCTTGCGTGCACATGTTTAGTGAGTGCTTATAACTTGCGCTTTTGAACCTTTCCTTCATTTGTCCTCCATTTCAGCCCCCCCCCCCAATCATTAACCGAATGAGCTAAAGGCATATATATCTTTTGGCAAACAAAACTTTCCTCGCAGAATCGCTTGTTTGTGTTTCATGACCCCCTCATTCCCTCCCCCTTGGCAGTATCTTTGGTGCCGTGAACATGCGCTATGCTGCCATTTACACTTCATTACTTTCAGCATCTTCTCCTCAGCGATGCGCCTGGCTTTCAGTGTTTGCATTGCTTCACGATGGCTTTATTATCGTCCTGACAACTTTGCCTGCCCATTATTTGCTCGTTTACGGTAATGGACGCATAATGTACGGCACTTCAGGGATTTAGCCTGTCAGTAGATATAGAAAAATTGGGAGGAGGCGGGAGGTTATGGAATTGTTTGGATGCCTGTGGAGCAGTGCTGCCAACAGGCTGTTAAAATATGGAATTTAATATTCAAATTTTCTAATCCAAGTGAAACCAAAACCCTATCACGGTCCAGTCATACGCGATACGAATAAACTCATAAATAAATAAATCAATCAATCGTAAACCCTGCAGTCTGTGTAAATGTAGCCCTTCTGTGGCAGTCTTGATCTACAATGTTTAGCCTGTGTTTATGAGGAATGCGGATTTGGAAGTCTGACATCTGTGGTGGCCCTGCAGATGAAACAACCTGGTTGTTGTGCACGCAGACCTTACAAATCTGAGTATACCAGTTCCCTTCACCAGTCCACTGAAGTATCTTGTGTTCTTTCAGCAGATTAAGTGCACCTATGGACATGTTCAGCTTAGATTACACTTTTTTTTTGTTATTGTTGCTTTTTTCATGAACAGTGACTTGTTAAAATGAGTTGTGACCTGTCCTACCAACCAGGTGGTTTCACACAGTCAGGACTGGCTAAGCCATGTTTTTACCGACTTATTCAGAAGTTGATTAAAATCTGACTGCATGGCTTTAAGACCCAGGCATTTTATTTCCATGTTTTTCCACATAAGTGAAATACGAAGTGTCCTGCTTGATTTGTAGCTTCTGTGTAGTTTAAAATTTGTATGTATTGATCAGTCTGCTCTTTTGTGTGGAATTTGTAAATGTAGACACACAGAACAGTCTTTGTTGGTAATTGTATTCCTTGTAATTGTGGATTTTTGTTGCTGTAATTAAAAAAAATTATCTAAAATTCACACAAAAAAAAAGGCTGCAACTTGTTTGATCACATTTTCTCTTTATGGTCATGAGAACACCCAGTGACTCTAAACTGCTGCTTGAATGAAGACAGTTTCTGTACTATCATTGAAATGTCAGTACTATGTCCCATAGACTTCAGTGAGTGAAAGTCTTCCCTTATGTGAGAGTGGAGAGCATGGTAGTGCTGAAAGCTTTTTAGCATTGTGGCTTACAAGCACATCTGTTCTCTCAAGCTCACTAAAAATACACCCGTCTTGACTGTTGACTTATTTTCTTTGATCTAATAAAGGGTTCTGAGGAAAAATAAAAGCATAGATTTGATTTGTATTTTATTGGTACAAATATATTTGACCACGTAGGATATTTACTGTTTTTCTGAGGTTGCCTTTGATTGACCAAGCTTTTCCACAATGTATTGTGACAAAAGGCACAGGGTTATGAATGGATTAGAAAATCTATTTGTCTGGGGTGCAAGAGTAATTTAAAAAGTAAAGCAAATACTACTTTTAAAACCGCACTGTATATTTTTTTTAATACACTGGTATGGCAAAACAATTGGCATTGCATTAGAAAGTATGGACATAAACTACATGTTTTCAAAAATATACAAAGCAGTAGATTTCTCTTCTGCCTTTATGAAAGCTAGACATTTATTGAACTGGTTTCATTACATTAAATGTAAAGAAGTTGAGCAATTCAGTTTGGTACAGCTGATTTAAAAGGAAAGGTGCACCAAGGCCTTACATTTTTATATCCACTTACATTGTGACTTTTAAAAGGATTTATTGCATGTATTGGTGGCTTTAAACATGAACCCTGGGGACAGGCTTATTTGAGGGTCTCTCAAATGATGCAGCATTACCCTGTCAACTACAATATTCACCTTTGTTTAACCCCCCCCCCCCCAGTCCATCCGTCCATTTAAATTCAGGTTTAAGGGCACAGCGACCAATAACTGCCTGAAGGCTCCTCGGCATGTCTGGAATTTGACCCCCTTTGCTCCATAATCACCTGCCACATCGACACAAAAGAGCTTTAATTGCAGAGTGTGACTTTAAAAAAAGCTGTCAGCCAGAACCTGTCAAGCGATTTGCCACTCTGTGAGGCGTGCAGAAAGGCCGCTCTGAAGCTGTCCAGAGTGCTGTTCTGGGCCGAACTGCGAGCATGGAGCACGTGTACTGAACTTCCAGCTGCACAGCATAGTTCCCAGTCAATTGAAAGTATCTCACAGTATCTAGTTCTAGGTTGTATGCCAGGCTTGGGAAAATGTCCTCACAAAGTTGATTTGATTGTGGGACCATTCCTCTTTTGTAATTTATTTTTTAATCCTCTTTAGTGATTAAAATTGCTCCCTTTTTTGACGATCTTTTACCTGGCCTGGAGTTTTGTTTTGAAACTGTAAATAATAGTCGGTGTCAACGGGAATCCCTCACAAATAGTGAGGTGTGTGTGTGTGTGTGTGTGTGTGTGTGTGTGTGTGTGTGTGTGTGTGTGTGTGTGTGTGTGTGTATGATACTGAACTGAACTCCCAAGCTTACATAAGGAATAGAAAGTCAATACACTATTTGCATTTAGGATGCCTCCGTGTGGTCACTTTCTCTCTCTATTAATAGTCTGTTTCCCCATGAAACGTACTGCATTTTTGTTTCTCTAAAATTGTATGGTAGGCTTTAGGATATGAAATTACACAGGTCATTTTATTACCCTTCTGTTTCTCAAGGGGAAATCCTAAAAATCCCCAAATCTTAAGTACCGATTATATTGAAACCTGTGAGTTGTAATGCATGTGTCTGGTAGGGTGAGCATTTCTGCACCTTCCCTGCATGTATGGAAGCCTAAAATGAATTTCTCTACCTGAGTTTAAATGCCATAATAGATTTTCAAGCTGTCCATTCCACATGGGCATTAGGATCTAAATTTACTCAATGCACCAAATACTTTCCCTTTACTTTCTACATTGTTAAACTAGACTAATTATCCCTTGACTAGTACATAAGATAGAAGTGTAATTGGACAGCTTTGTGATTAATGTCTTTTTTTAATTCAGTGATTTTAATTTAGTTTAGCCATTTATTTAAACAGTGTTAAAAAAAACAACACTTGTAACTCATGTTCTTTATCTGTTCAGCTGTGGTAACTGTCTTCTATGTCAAGCAGACAGGACAGAACTGCACGTTAATTGACAACTGAATGCATTTTATATTTGTCTCTCCTCTAGGCTGTTCGCTGCTATGATTCTTTAATCTTGAAAGCTGAAGGAAAAGTTGAGCCAGAGTTGTTTTGCCAGCTAGGTCACTTCAACCTCTTACTAGAGGACTATCCAAAAGGTAAGTTCCACTTTTTTATTTTTTTATTATACAATTTTGCAATCTGGACAGGATCATTGAAGCTGCTTTACAGGCAAGGAATAAACAAAGTAGATGCAAACAAAATAGCTCATGAATATTCATTTAAGTATGTTAACATTGAAAGGTTATTCTGCATATTATCAGTCGCTTATATAATTTCATAAACATTTTGAGTTTAGTTTTCATTGATTCATTCATGTTTAGAATTGGGCAAAACTTACGAATACCAACAATTACATTTGTAAATCAACTTTTTTACTATTGTGAACATTGTCACTTAATATATCAATGTTGCTGACATTCACTGTATGGAGTGTTGGGAGCTCAGATCTCTTTAAATCAAAACCAACTTCATACCTCGCTACCATATTTGCTGTTTTAAAATAATAAATATTAATTTGCATTAATTAACAGGAAGCCCATGTGCAATTAAAACCTGGTGTTTTACAAGGTTAAAGGTTGTCCACGACTGCTATAATGCTGCTACTAAATACTTTTATTTATTGAATGAAATATTTAACCCTGCTCTAGTACCATGAAAAAAAAGTTACATTGGTTACAGTACCATTGGGGTCACAGAGACCCCATGGTACCACAGCGGGGTTAATGTTACTTTTTAGTTGCTGTATCATGGTTTATTTGTCTAATGAAATTACCTAATGGCACATCACCAACATGAGGTTCAGAGGTGTAAGGTAGAAAGACGTTTTACCTAGATAAGCCAAACCTCTCTGCTTCAGCTTAGTAGCATCTGTGCATGTTGTTGTCTTAATACTGTATGATTGTTAGTGTGTTGCAGCAATGTGTGTGTGTGTGGCGGGGGGGGGGGTCTGTGTGTGATCTGTGTTGTCTTACAGTGCCTTGCAAAGTGTTCACCCCCCCTTGGCATTTTTCCTATTTTGTTGCCTTACAACCTGGAATTAAAATTGATTTTTTTATCAATTGACTTACACAACATGCCTACTACTTTGAAGATGCAAAATATTTTTTATTGTGAAACAAACAAGAAATAAGACAAAAACAGAAAACTTGAGCGTGCATAACTATTCACCCCCCCATCCCCACAAAGTTAATACTTTGTAGAGCCACCTTTTGCAGCAATTACAGCTGCACGTCTCTTGGGGTACGTCTCTATGAGCTTGTCACATCTAGCCACTGGGATTTTTGCCCATTCTTCAAGGCAAAACTGCTCCAGCTCCTTCAACTTGGATGGGTTCTGCTGGTGTACAGTTCTACCACAGATTCTCAGTTGGATTGATGTCTGGGCTTTGACTAGGCCATTCCAAGACATTTAAATGTTTCCCCTTAAACCACTCGTGTTGCTTTAGCAGTAAGCTTCGGGTCATTGTCCTGTTGGAAGGTGAACCTCTGTCCCAGTCTCAAATCTCTGGAAGACTGAAACAGGTTTTCCCCAAACATTTCGCTGTATTTAGCACCATCCATCATTCCTTAAATTCTGACCAGTTTCCCAGTCCCTGCTGATGGGAAAACATCCCCACAGCATGATGCTGCCACCACCATGCTTCACTGTGGGGATGGTGTTCTCGGGGTTTGCGCCAGACATAGCATTTTCCTCGATGGCCAAAAAGCTCAATTTTATTCTCATCTGAACAGAGTACCTTCTTCCATATGTTTGTGGAGTCTTTGGTGAACAGCAAACGTGTTTACTTGTTTTTTCTTTAGGCAATGGCTATTTTCTGGCCACTCTTTCATAAAGCCCACCTCTGTGGAGTGTACGGCTTAAAGTGGATCTATGGACAGATACTCCAATCTCCACTGTGGAGCTTTGCAGCCACTTCAGGGTTATCTTTGGTCTCTTTGTTGCCTCTCTGATTAATGCCCTCCTTGCCTGCTCCGTGAGTTTTGGTGGCCGGCCCTCTCATGGCAGGTTTGTTGTGGTGCCATATCTTTCCATTTTTTAATAATGGATTTCATGGTGCGCCGTGTGATGTTCAAAGTTTCAAATATTTTTTTTTATAACCCAACCCTGATCTGTACTTCTCCACAACTTTGCCCCTGACCTGTTTGGAGAGCTTCATGAGAGTCTTCATGGTGCTGCTTGCTTCGTGGTTCCCCGTGTTCAGTGGTTTCTTGACTCTGGGACTTTTCAGAACAGGTGTATACACTCACCTAAAGGATTATTAGGAACACCTGTTCAATTTCTCATTAATGCAATTATCTAACCAACCAATCACATGGCAGTTGCTTCAATGCATTTAGGGGTGTGGTCCTGGTCAATCTCCTGAACTCCAAACTGAATGTCTGAATGGGAAAGAAAGGTGATTTAAGCAATTTTGAGCGTGGCATGGTTGTTGGTGCCAGACGGGCCGGTCTGAGTATTTCACAATCTGCTCAGTTACTGGGATTTTCACGCACAACCATTTCTAGGGTTTACAAAGAATGGTGTGAAAAGGGAAAAACATCCAGTATGCGGCAGTCCTGTGGGCGAAAATGCCTTGTTGATGCTAGAGGTCAGAGGAGAATGGGCCGACTGATTCAAGCTGATAGAAGAGCAACTTTGACTGAAAGAACCACTCGTTACAACCGAGGTATGCAGCAAAGCATTTGTGAAGCCACAACACGTACAACCTTGAGGCGGATGGGCTACAACAGCAGAAGACCCCACCGGGTACCACTCATCTCCACTACAAATAGGAAAAAGAGGCTACAATTTGCACAAGCTCACCAAAATTGGACAGTTGAAGACTGGAAAAATGTTGCCTGGTCTGATGAGTCTCGATTTCTGTTGAGACATTCAGATGGTAGAGTCAGAATTTGGCGTAAACAGAATGAGAACATGGATCCATCATGCCTTGTTACCACTGTGCAGGCTGGTGGTGGTGGTGGTGTAATGGTGTGGGGGATGTTTTCTTGGCACACTTTAGGCCCCTTAGTGCCAATTGGGCATCGTTTAAATGCCACGGCCTACCTGAGCATTGTTTCTGACCATGTCCATCCCTTTATGACCACCATGTACCTATCCTCTGATGGCTACTTCCAGCAGGATAATGCACCATGTCACAAAGGTCGAATCATTTCAAATTGGTTTCTTGAACATGACAATGAGTTCACTGTACTAAACTGGCCCCCACAGTCACCAGATCTCAACCCAATAGAGCATCTTTGGGATGTGGTGGAACGGGAGCTTCGTGCCCTGGATGTGCATCCCACAAATCTCCATCAAGTGCAAGACGCTATCCTATCAATACGGGCCAACATTTCTAAAGAATGCTTTCAGCACCTTGTTGAATCAATGCCACGTAGAATTAAGGCAGTTCTGAAGGCGAAAGGGGGTCAAACACAGTATTAGTATGGTGTTCCTAATAATCCTTAAGGTGAGTGTATTTACTGAGATCATGTGATACTTAAATTGCACACAGGTGGAGTTTAACTAATTGTGACTTCTGAAGGTAATTGGTGGCACCAGATCTTATTTAGGGGCTTCATAGCAAAGGGGGTGAATACATATGCATGCACCACTTTTCCATTTTTTATTTTTTTACAATTTTTTTAAAATAATTTTTTACATTTCACTTCAACAATTTGGACTATTTTGTTTGTCCATTACATGAAATCGAAATAATAAAGGTAAATTTAAATACCAGGTTGTAATGCAACAAAATAGGAAAAATGCCAAGGTGGGTGAATACTTTCACAAGGCACTGTATTCCATATTTCCAAATTTGTGGTCCTGATCCTCGGTCATCTTTGAAGCCTAACCAGAAAGCTGCACTGCAGTCTTACTTCAATTGTGGGGAAGCAGAAAGGGGCTCAGGCTGTCTCCATTGACTTTTAATCATTTTGTGTAAACTAGGGAGTGCAGGAACATTTGTCTGTGTCCTTTTATTCCTTTCTGAGCTGTTTGGAATCATAAATGGGCTAGATGTTATTGATGGACAGTAGTAATAGGCTGTGAAAAATTAAAACCCCTTTTATGGGGTTTAGAAATAAAAATGAGAGCGAGGGGAAAAAAACAAAACTGATGTTCCCCAATATGAAAACGGGTAATCGGTGCTTCCTCCCCAGGGATTAGTGCTTTGACTTCCTGCCTTGCGCCTAACACCCAGCCGACCACCTGTCTCTTCATTGAAGGGTTTTGACTGGTGTCGTCATGGCCAGCCTGTCATCCTTCAGGTTTGCATGTCTGAGCCAAAAAGCATTGTTGTCTGGGAGTTACTAATCAGACGTTCTTTTTGTAACAAGAGCTCTTACTCTGGGTTTTAGCTTTTCCCACCTGAAGGATGTGGTCTTATTACCAGAAAGTGCTGGTTTTAATCATGTTATGGGATTAAGAAACATAAATTTTACAAACGAGAGGAAGCCATTCTTCCCATCGTGCTCGTTTGCTGTCCATTAATAACTAAGTGATCCAAGGATCACGTCCAGTCTTTTTTTAATGTTCCCAAATTGTCGCTTCAACCACATCCCTGGGGAGTTTGTTCCAAATTGTGACTTCTCTCTGTGAAGAAGTCTCCAGTTTTGTCTTGAATGCCTTGAAAGCCCAATTTCCATTTGTGTCCCCGGGTCTGTGTGTCTCTACTGATCTGGAAAAGGTCCTCTGGTTTGATGTTGATGCCTTTCATGATTTTGAAGACTTGAATCAAGTCCCCACATAGTCTCTTCTGTTCCAGGATGAAAGGTTCAGATCCTGATTATGACATTCTGGGCCAATATTGCACAAGGCTATGATCTATGAATACAAATCCAATAATGTAAGTAGGAGGACTAAAAATGTGCAAGAGTATTTTATGCCATTATCCATACCTTGTGTAACATGAATTCAGCTCATGAAAATGTTAATTGAAATGGATTGGTTAATCTCAATCACAATTAGCTTTATATCGGAACACAGTACAGTGGAATTCAAATTTAAAAAATTGCAGCACGCGATAATAGCCATGACTGATCTTTCGAGCATGTCGGGGTATTCTGGGGAAAAAAGCGCTTTCTTCCCAGCACCCTCGCACAAAGACTTGCAGTGCAATGGAAAGGACAAGGTTGCTTTCACATTTACTGTGCAGCAGCAGCGACATTTCGCAGTAATGAATGTATTGTGTAAAAATGGTTTGCAATTCATCCAGTTAAAGGCAAGCTCACTGTGGAACTCGTTCACATTACATGAAAGGTTAAAACAAAACTGCAGGCAGCTCCATCAGCTCCCATCGTTATTGTAGAAGGGCTTTCAATTGCTATAATGTTATCACAATTTCATGTAAATGAATTGGAGAATTGCGGTTAGATTTTTTTTTTTTTTATATAAAGCTTCCAGGTCCAAAGTGAGCCTTGGTGGTACACAATTTACGAGAAAAAAAAGTAATATTTACAAAATATATATACGATAATGAACCTGTTAATGCCGTTAAGCCCGTTGATAGCGGCCTGCATTGATGACAGATTAACTTGTTAAGCTGGTGGTTCACCAAACGATTTGCACCCTTCATGTAGATACTGGCACTGCCTTCATTTTGGGAAATAAACCAAGTTATCAAAAATTACTAACAGGTGTTACATTGCTGCTGCAGTTTTCAATGGTATCAACAAAAGAATTGGCCGTGACCTAGGTTTCATCTGTGAATTCCACTTCCACAGAATTCATAAACCTTGCCATTGGCAGCTTATAAAATTATAAGTAAACTTAAATCTATTTGTGAAATGTTCTGTCAACTGTCAGTTTGTACTATATAGGCATATATGTATATATCTATAAGAGAGAGAGATACAAGCAGCCTTTGTTCAGTTTATGAACCGCTATCAGCAGCATATCCAGCTCCAGCATACAAGTTTTAACAGTGAAAAATACATGTAGTTATATCATACATTCACCAGGCCCTGCCTCTGTTAAACCTTTTAAAGAGACTGTGGAACCACTTTATATTTTATTTAGAAAAAACAACGGCATTAAGACTGGGAAGAGGGTCTGAGTTTAAGGATTATATATATACATTTTATTTTGTCTTGCACATATTTCCTGTATGTAGAAGTTGTGCGTCAATACAATGTGTTTTCTTGGCAGACCTGTTAGAGTTTTGGCAGCACGGCTTTGGACATCTGCAAGATCTACAGTTTGCCCCAAAATGCAGCTCGCACAAACTCCTATACCATGCCAGTTTTCTGTTCTTCCCCTCACGTGTCCGTTTGAAACCCACATCCTTCACTCAGTCATGCAAAGTTTTGAATGTGTCTGTGTAATTTGAATGGTCTATATACTTAATTTGAATCTGGGATATAAACTTCAATATTAATCTAATATTTATAATATAAATGTTTTATAAATACATTATATACATGATTCTAAATTCTTAACTTGTTGCATTAGCAGCTTTCTGTAGAAAATTACTTTTTTAATCTACTGTAGGTAGCTCTGTGGAAAGGGATACAAATAATTATAGGAGCTTTATATGCTGCTGATAGCTTTTCATAAATGGAACGAAGGCTGCTTGTGGTTTCATGTTCAGTTGTATGCAAAGAGGATAAAGTAACAAACTTATTTATAAAAAATGAATTCATGAGAGGAAAACCTAGAACCCATTATACACAAGGTTATTTACCATGGTGGAAAAAGTATAAAAAGAATGCTTTTGTTTTCTTTTACAGGAATTTGCATTTTAATATTTGTGAACCATGTATACCTACTACATTTTCATATGGGAAGAACAATCTTCACATGCATTAGTATAATTGTGGATTTGGCTACAATAAATGTAGTGTTATATATATTATGCTGTTTCCTGCCTTTGTCAATTCCGTATCCTTTATTATATATAAAAACAATCTCATTCTTTTTAGTTTCAGCTTATTGATTGGAGGAAGATAAATGAGCATCTCTTCATACACAGGTTTCTTTGAAATGCCTTTCTAGATTTTACAGGATTATAAATTGTGTACAAGAACCCCAGTTTATGTGTACTGTATAGCTTTTGTGTAAATGTCATCTTGTTTTACTTAAACGTTTAGTAACAAATTGTGCAGCACCTTGCCTGTGCTTGGAATGAGGTTACGGTTTAAAACCTTCAGTATCATTGGCTATACTTTATTGCTCAATGCGCTAGTTATTTCTGGCTTCACCATAGTGCTGTAGTTCACGAACGATTTGTTCTATTTGAATGAATCTGTTGGGTTACCGACATGAACTGCGTCATCTCTGTGTAACAGTTCACAATTTCACGACTGACTGAGAGATGAACGAAAGGAACGGTTAGCTGAATAAAGCGGTGGGCAGTGCTGGCGAATTCTAGACTGGGGACGGTTACATTTGCACCAGCTACTAATACAGCGGGTTCTAGCGTGGGCACAATAGGAATGATGAAGTGGGTAGAGTGGAATGGGCACTTAGGGCTCTATGGACCAAAGGGGCAGTGGCTTGTGCCCCCTTTGCCTAAATTAACTAAGGGAGTAGCCTAGACTGCTCTGACAGCAAGGCCAGTTTCATTGAATTAATGCAGACGGGAGCAAATAAGTTTAAGCTACATTTATTTTGAAAGGTGTACTGTAATAACGCACCATAAATGGCATGTCTAGTATATAGCTTGCTGTTAACACACAGTATGGCTTGCTGTAAACACAGTCCTGTCACCTGAGAAGTCTGAGTGGGTTTGTAGCCTACTGAAGGAACTTGTCATGAGCACTGATGCACTTGGGAACTGAACGAACTGGTGAACAAATCTTTATAGTTAAGAGTCAGATGGTTTGAGGAGAACAGCAATTCCCACCACTTCTGCACATAAGTTCCTAACATAGGTGCACCATGTTTTTGTCTACAGATGTGTGTGGGGGGGAGGGTACGGCAATGTAATTTAGGGCTGGATTAAATCAAAACTTTAACCCACCCTCTTATAGAAAACTACAGAATTGTACTCGGTTGCGGCTGCATTTTTAGTAAGATGACACTTTCCCCTAATCATAAATGTAACCGCTATCATGAACATGTTTGAAGTTTGCTATTAGCGGGTGGGTCAAAGTTTTGATTTAATCCGGCCCTTAGTCTGACCTGGACCATCTTATTTCAGAACAGCAGAAGAGGGGTTAAGCGTCACATTATTTACAGGGAATTAGAGGGGATGGGGATGAGTTCATGACTATTTGTTTGTCTTTGTGACTGCAATTTTGGTTGTTTAGTCCCAAGAAGCTAATACACACAGTGGCCTCTTGTTTGCTAATGAGATGTTACTTTACAGTTTATGTGCACATTACATCACAGTTTATGTGCCTCAGGATTGTATGCATTTAAATTAGGATGTTCAAAAATGATTACCCCTGAAGCAACTTTTGTAACAATTACAGATATGAGTGTGTTGGGGATAGGTCTTTACTTACTTTGGATACCTAGATTTGGCAATGTTTGACCATTCTTTACAAAACTGTTCAAACTCCCTCAAGTTCCTGGGACAGTGTTGATGGACAGCATCAGTAATGCCTACAAAGCTTTGATTTAAAATTAGGGCCACTCAAGGACATTTACCTTTTTGTTCCTTAGCCACTGCAGTTGTGTTTGTCATGCTGAACAGTGAACTTCTGTCCCAGTTAAAGCTTTCTTGCAGAGGCAGCAGGTTTTCTTCATGGACTTTTCTGAACTTTGCTCCATTAATTTTCCATTCTATCCTGAAAAGTGCCCCAGTCCCTACCGATGAGAAACATTTGCATGATATGTTCCAACCACCCTCACCATGTTTCGTTGTAGGGGTGTTGTTTTTTGGGTGATGTGTTTTGTCGGGTTTGCACCGAACATAACACTTTGCATTAAGGTTGAAAATTTCCATTTTAGTTTAGTCAGATCACAAAACTTTTTGCCACATGGCTACAGAATCTCATTATATAGGATTCAATTTTTGCTTTCTTGTGTAATGCCTAATGGCACCCTACCATACAAGCCAGATTTGTGTAGTGCTTGGGATATTGTCACCAGTCTTGGTCATAAAAACCTGTAGCTCTTTCAAAGTTGCCATTGGTCTCTTGATAGGCTCTCTGATCAGTAGTCTTCTTGCTCAGTCATCCAGATTGGAGGGATGGCCTGATCTAGGCAAACTGGATGACTGAGCAAGAAGACTACTGATCAGAACAACTTTGTCCCCGAGTTCTTTTGAAAGCTCCTTGGTGCTCATGGTTGAGTTTTTGCTTTGAATTTATCCTGCAATCATGTGAATCACTACAATTTAACACAGGTGGAGGCCACTTGACGTTGCATGTGATTTGATAACACGTGAGCTAATTTAGGATTAGCTATCCTTCAGCTATGAGGTCCCAAGGTGGTGGCCAGTCCGGTTTGGCTTGGGGTGCAGAAAGCGGATTTTAAGATGCCATGCAACCTCAACTTGTCATACTAAACCGCTTCCTTCTGCTTTGAAAATGCTTTGTTGAAAATGCAGTGCATCCCGTAACAAAATCTGGGATTTAATTGAAATATTTAATAAGCCTAAATAAAGAGAGCCCCCTTTGTGCATATTGTGATAACCCATAACTCTGTAAGAGATTGGTTTTGAAATGGCATTTTCAGGACTAAGGTCTGTTCCACATCTGGTAGGTAGGAGATTGTGTAAAAGGTTACTTTCATAATTAGGTTTCTCTGGCAACCTGAAATTATGACAGTCAATACTCCCGTCCTGAATTCTAAGAGTTAATATGGTTATCTCTGTATACATGCATGCTTGCATGCAAGTGTATCTGTGTTGAAATAGCAATCTTTCATTCTGACTTGTTTTCTTTTCTCTCTTCCAGCATTATCTGCCTACCAGAGGTACTACAGTTTACAGTCTGACTACTGGAAGGTTGGTGCCATTTTTTTTTTGTTTGTGCCATAAAACCACTGAAGAATGTTTGACAGAATTAAGGATTTAGATGATAAAAAGTACACTGGGGTTTGTTTTTTTATATATAATTTTTTTTAAAATTAAAAATCCTTTGTTTAAAAGGTTTCTACTTTCTAAACCTTCCCTAAATTGATGTACTAACCTAATACACCAATAATTTCATATTTTCTCCAAATACCCACTTGCACTGTATTGGTTTAAGGTAATTGTTTTTGACTTAGAAGATTAATCACAGCAGTTTTCTTGTTGCTTTTATCAGGCAGGTATATATAAATATATAGGTAGATTTTTGTTCTGCTCATTTATTTATTTTACTTAATTTTGAGTTTTTACACCTGAAAATCCATCAAATGCTTGAACGCCATGAATAATAATAATAAAAAAAAAAGTGAAACTAAAATCAAACGTAAAATGGTCAAACATAAAATACTTTGTAATATGTATATTGTGTCGCATCAGAAAACATGCATATGTTTTTTGAGATAAATTGATAAAAATCCAGATTGGTCTTCCAATATTCACATCTCATTTGAGATGCATGACAGTTTTTGGAAAAAAAAACAAAAAAAAAAAACAGTGGGCCACACACATTGCAAGAACAGATCAAAAATGAACAGAAGAAGCTATTGAACGGATCCCAAGAGATGAACAAATTACCTAGAAGATGACCATATCAAAGGTGGAAAGATTAAATCATAAACTTTGCAGGTGTGACATTGAAAATAGAAGCTGTAGATTGAGTCCTTAATCCAGCAGTGGATCGCTATAGGCTGATGGTGTTGGCGATGTACATTATACACCAATCCCGATATAACGTGGCGCTCTGGAGCGAAGACATGTTTCTGTGTTATCTAACTTGCTTTGTCCTCGAGCATTTCCGTTATTAATAGTCAGCAAATAATTTTGTTTTAAGCGCCGAGCCTGTCAATTTGACCTATTTGGTTATTCAAATTTGAAATACCTAAATACACTACGCATACCTGAATTTGACTTTTCCTAAATATATGTATTAAACATGTCTACAGTGTTTTAACTGCATAAACATGAAAATAAGTGAACACATTTACCTAGAATAGCTAAAATCGGGTTATTTTGACAGGTCATTAAAATACATAATAACTCAAATATAACACATAATCCTGCCTTCCCTTAACAATACAGTCAGCATTTATTGCAGTGCTATATTTTTGTGGAGTTAGTGTTCACCTGGAGAGGGCTGTCAAAATGCAGTGTGAGGTTCGCGCTCATGCAGGGAAAGTGCAGAAACGTGTCCTGTGTGCACTGTACCGAGCTGTCAGGTATGCAGGCTAAATATATAGTAAATCGTTTATTGAAATACAAAGCTACAGTGAATAAAAGCAGTGTATGTTGAAAAGTGTTGAAAATGTTTACTTTAGTGTAGTTATGTTTTGATAAATGCAATAGTTATTTTTGAATTATAAAATATTGCTTTTGAGCATTATTCCAATATTTACATTTACTCTTGTTTCATTCTCTTATTGTATGCTGTTTTTGAGGTTTTTTCTTATTGTAGGCTATATAGTTATTCATGTTTTGACTGCATTGTGCGCGTTTAGAAAAGTGCTTTGTTATTTATAGCAATAATATTGGTTTATGATCATATTTCAATTT
This sequence comes from Amia ocellicauda, assembly GCF_036373705.1. Classification (NCBI taxonomy): domain Eukaryota; kingdom Metazoa; phylum Chordata; class Actinopteri; order Amiiformes; family Amiidae; genus Amia; species Amia ocellicauda. Next base: position 30,003,370 of record NC_089855.1, on the reverse strand, counting down.
ATATACTACATTTGTGTTATGTAAATGTTGGATTTGATTTTCATGAATAAAACTTCTGAGTTTTATACGATGGTTTGCCTTTGATTGTCATATTACCACTGTTAAAGAGCTATTGGTTACAATGACCGGCTTTGGCGCTTGTAGGTAGTTCGAATTGTCGGCGATTGTAGTGTTAAAGTAAAGAGTGTATGCAGTTAATCCGTTCTGCAATGGTTAAATTGTATCTCCTTTCTTTAATTACAACACTTATTTTATAAGCTTATTTAAAAGTGTATTAACAGCTCTAGTTACATTAGTACTAAACACTGCTAAATGTAACCATATGTGCTAGGATTCATCATACATCAATAGTTTGGTCTTTGCGTAATGCTTTAGCAAATAGGAGCATGGGCAACTTTGTCACTTAGCCAACTGTTATACGTAGATTAATAGTTAACATTTCATATTACCTAAATAGTTCAAAAACTTTTTGGAGATGGGAGTTCTTATTTATAGAAAAGGTTAAAATGAAAGTTATAAAAGGGTAATCAGCATATTTAAACTGTCAATGTTCTAACTTTAAGACCTCCAGATTATTTGGTATGCAGTGGATGTCAGAGTAAAAGTTTTAAAATGCTATAAATGCACTCGGCTTTGTGTTTTCAAAACTTTTTTTCCTTTGCTGTGATATATCCGAATTCACACATCGCATCGTTTTACATATCGGTAGAGGTGTGTGTATACATCTCAATCATATTTATCAGCAGTAGTATTGCTCATTGTTAAAATGAACAAGCAGGTTAATGTGCTTGGGAGTGAACTAAGGGAACTGGTTGAACAGTTCCTTTCTGAACCTGCCGTGTAGTGGGACTGCTGGTGTTATTTAGTGTGTTGGTCAACTCCCCACAGAGGAATACCCTCTCCCCTCATGGCTGTGACCGTGTCTGCCAAGTGGTGGCCAGTGTTGGGTGCTGATGATGATGTGCTTTGGCAGTTCTGGGTTGTCTCGTTTTTTTTTTTTTTTTTTTTTACAAAACCTCAACAACCGCACTGCACGGTAGTCTGTGCACTGAGTTACAGCAGTCGGTGAATTTGTGCGTTGGTGTTGTTCACTGTGGAAATGGGTCTAAGGCTGCAGCTTCTGACTTAAGGAATTAACATCAGCACTTAATTTGATGCAAAACAAAAATCTAAAATATATATATGACTTTGCTAGTACTGTACTTGTGCAAGCAAATGAGAGCAGATGACAGTCTTTGTGAGAATCATCTTTTAATCATCCCTTCTGTCGTTTTGGACAGAAGTAGCTTGAACTAAAACTTCATTCTGTTTTACCAATTGTGATTAGACAAGATTCCCCCCTCCCCATTTGCAGTTAAGTGTAGCATGATTTCTAGAAAGCATTGTGCAAATCTGGACAAATGGTGTAATGTAACTGATGGAATTTCATCGCTAGGGGATGCACATCCAACCAGATAATTAAGCATTGGAAAGGTGACACCTATTGTTTAGAGATTTGGTAAGAGACCTTGTAGGGCACTGCCCCTCACCGTGCTAGAAACTACTGCAGAAGGAATGGCACAGTATTCCTGCTGCCATCTATCAAGAGGATAGCAGCAATTGTTAACAACCAGCTAGGTCTTTTTAGTATTAATCTTGTCCCAGTATTTACATTGATATGTACTTCATTTTTAATATATTCATAATTAAACCATAAAGGAGTTTGTTACATGCTGACATGTTTCAGTTTTATAATCCATCCTCTGTGTAAAATTGACACCTAAAAAGGCTAAAGACATAAATACTGAAATGCACTCTAGCTCTAAAAATACAAACAAAAACACAACTTGAGTGCAAAACCCTTAATTCTCTCCAAGCTTTGAACTTTCCTGTTTGGTAAAGAAAAGAATGCTGTTCTGCTTTTGGAAGCTGTTTATGAGTGTCAAAATGATCCAGACAAAAACATTGTCCTTGTGTACCCCATATTTTCAGACAAATAATAAATTCACAAATTCTCTAAATGCATTGCCCTCATCATCTGCAAGTGCTGAAGGGGTTAATTAATTGGTCTGGAAAGCTAGACAGCTTCCTATGATTTATGCAGGTATGTGGTGTTGGCAGAATGCTTCCGCTTCCATACGTTGCTCTCAGCCTGCCAGTTTGCTGTGCCACGCTGCAGTCACACGGCTCTTGCCTGCTCAAGTGGAAGTCTGAGTTGAGAATGAAATGCAAAATGTGCACATGGCTCAGCGTTTAACCTGGAGGTGTGCTTCCATAGCATAATTAATTTATTTGACCCAAAATGTTGCCATGGCTTCAGTTGAGCTAAGGTGGTAAGGTAAGGAAATGAGGTAGATGTAGGGGATTTGCTAAAAATAAAGGAACAAAGAAAGAACATGAACAAAACTCCCACTGCTGTTTTTGTGGGATTTTAAATGGCTACAAAGACAGCTCAGCCAAGAGTAGTGTGCCTGACGGTTCCAGGAAGTTCAGAGTTCAAAAATAAAAAGTAAATGTGTTTGTGTGCGTGTCTCGAGCTCACAGTAAACGTTAGAGCTGGTGCACACATTTCACTGCCACTCCTATTTATGGGCAGGGCAAACTTGAAAATAACAAAACACCCAGTCCCCTTGTACAAATTTATGGCGATCATGAGACCAGTATATGAAGTCATCTGGCAGTCACCACTCATGACAGGTATGGCAAGAACTGTAGCTTTTTTAGCTAGCATTTGCAGAAATCTCTTACAGGAAACTTGTGCTCAGAAGATTAAAAGTGTGGGGTTGGGGGGTGTGTTTGTGGTGGTGGTATAGCCAGCAGCACGTCAGCATAGCCCACTTTGAAGGCCTATATAAATTGATGTGTACACAAGTGGCTGAAGTGCACGTCTGGGAAAGGTAAAATAAATTGCATCTGTGAAAGGCAAGGGTGCTTGTGCCCACGTCACTCTGCATAGTTTGCTCAGAGAAATAACTAGCCCATTCCACTGTTTCTTAAATATACCTCTGCACACACTGTAGTTCACATCTTTGGAACTGTTACAAAGATATTAATAATTATAATGTTATAATATAAGATACTGTTGTTGCTGCCCACAGGCTATATCATATGACTGGACTGGTTCACATTTTTTGAGCTGCTTTGCATCTTTGTATTATGTAACTACTCCCTGGTCATGAGTATATGAAAAGGTTCTTTGCGTTTAGATTAGCCTCTGTTTGGCTGTCTTGTGACTGTTGAACATCTCAGCCGTTCTTGTTAATGAATTCGAAGAGGCACCCAGCAGTGGTGCCCGTGAGCGTTCTGCGGCACATGTTTGACCTCCAGCTATTAGCCTGTGTGTAATAACATAACCCAGCTAACCAGAGGGCAGTCAATAGAAGGTGGTGGCACCTGCAGACTTGAACGTGGCTGCTTCTTTTATAATGACAGGAATCTGAATTGGATCCAAGACCCCCTGTCACCAGTTCATGCACACTTTCCATTTTCTGCAGAAACTCCACAAGGTTACTTCTCCATGTGCCCCTGACCCCGGCATCATTGATTTCATAAAGGGTTTTCCTCCTGGTTGCATTTCAGCTTGTTGGCCGAGAGTGTTAAGTCTCTGAAGCGAGTTTAGTACTGTAAACATTTTCTGCTTGTGGGTGTAGCAGCTGAAAACCAATAGAAGCAGAGTGACAGTTGGAAAGCATCCCAGATTCCTGCAGTTTTCAAATTAAAAAAGGAGAAGAAAAAACGGGTAAGAATGCCTCTTGTTTTTTAGGGTTTGTCATTTACTTTGGCATATAAGCTTTCAGTGTGATCTTGCACTGGGCTCCCCCTCCCCAGTAATCTCCCATTATAATGCAGGCAACATAAATGTAGTCACACCCCTGCCTTGAAAATAGGAGGTGGAGCTACACATAATCAGCTTAAGCTGAGCTGGCATTGTTTGAAGCCGCAGCTAGCTAGGTGCCTCAGCCAATACAAACTTTTTTTCTTGACTGCTAACATTCACTTCACTCTGAGTCTGGAAGGAGGCATAGGAGAAATCAGAGCCAAGGAGTTGTCAAGATCAGACATCGGATCCTTTGACAAATAAAGTACCTTGGTAAATGTTTTCATGTATGTGTGTGACCTGCTTTTTTGATTTTGTTTTCCTCCTCTCTCTCCTTGCCTAACTTTGGCCAGGTGTTTCTTGCACAGATTGATATGCAGTTGATGTGTCCAGGGTCAGCTAATGGATACCCAGATAGACTATGGCACCACCATCATATGCATCCCATATTTGAACTGCCCTTTTGAATTTTTAATCACAAATAGGGCAAGTGTTTATGAATTGTAGATGTTATCAAGCCCATGTAGGTGCAAAGCATTCAAATACCTTCGGAAAGAACGTTAACCTTTGGGAGTCGCAGACATTCTGGCAACTGACACACAATTGAGCAATCCTTTTTGTGCGTCTCAATTTCCTCTTCTCCTTACCGGTTTCTTCTGCGTTTTAGATCTCTTTGCCATACTTCTGCTCCTTGACATCGCTGATTAATCTTTATCAAAATATTCCCATTTATCCTCTCCAGGTATCCTATAGCACCACCTTGGCCAAAACTGTAATAAAGCTTTTATTTTTTATTTGTTTTGACTGTTGAAGGCTAGCAATTAATGTTCCCCTTTGTCAGCAGTTTGCATGATTTTACAGATTTACAATTTTTAGATGGTTTGATATGATTTCCAAATATGCAACATGCAATCCATATGCATTGAATAAAACATGCATGGCTTTAAAAATCAGTATACCTTGAATGTTTTTATAACCTTTTTCTAGGACATTTTCAGATGCTGCTTTTCAATTAGTCATAACATTAACACTAATCATACATAGTGTGTACAGATGCAAGTGTTATATGCATTATATTACCTTATAATATGTATTAAACCTCGTAGCGCTCTAACCTATCATCGCTTGCTGCAAATTTGCTGTATTCATTTTAGATCAGCAGGACCGATTTTCTTTGAAACCATGAACACACCCAACAAGGCAAATACTCATGATTTACAACCTGTATCTTAAACGATTAGTCTTTATTCCCGCCGCCCCCCCCCCCCCCCAACCTTTGAAAGCCCTCTGGGCCTTGTTTTTGTGGTGTGCTTTGTAAGGCTGTTGTATTTACCTACTGAATGACTAACTCTTGGCACTGACACTTTATGATGATAATGGGAGATTAGGAAATTACCAATTATGATCATAACTCGATAGTGTGTGGGTGCTTTTGTTAATCTGACTTGTGGGGCGCAGTGCAGCATTGAGGAGTGAGGCCTAGCTGTTTGAGCGCAGCAGTGCTCTGCCTGTTAATTTGAAAGTGTTGGGTTTAATGGAATTGAATATATTCATAAAATTGGTTGACTACCATCAAAATTCATGTGTGTGACAGCTGACTGCAGCAGGCCTATACGGTTGGCTGGGTCACCATGAGTCTGTGCTGCTCAACATAAAGATACTTAACACTTAATACAGTTGACTCTGGATTATTGCATAGATTTTGCATAGGACCGCTATGGCATTATGCACATAATCGAAGTATGCATTAATCCAGAGTAAATTACTCAAATGTAATACTAACGCAATAGTCTATGTGCACATGTGTATATGACATGTATAAATCAGTTTAATCGCCAGTAGAGTGCACAGTGGGCTATTTAGCTATTAGTTATGACAAAAGCCTACAATTATAAATTAGTAATTGTAGAGCCCTTTGATTACGGTACCAGAACCACAAAAATACAGAAATTTAATTAAAATGTTTTATTGCCGGTAAGGCATCAGCAACTCAATAAATCAGTTTGAGATACTGAATAATCTACTGATTCAAAGTAAATGCTGCTTCTCGGCAACACAAAAGAAAATGCTTTCTACCGAAAATAGCTTGACGACTTAAACAGTATTTGCTTTCATATCTGGCCATATGTCCTGAAATGTTCTAATGAATTTTGCTAGCTCACATCTTCATAAGAAATATAAGTATCGTTAATAATGACTTCCAGTGAAAACAGTTCTAGTCTATGGTCAATTACATGTGTGTAGCTGGTAAATGTTCTATTGATTTTCCTTCTAAATGTTAAAAAAGACTGAGGTCTGAACTTTACTCTAGTGGACAGCACTATGCAGTCATCAGGTGTAAAATGCATTTGTGAAATTGTGATTGGGACCTTTATGCACTAATCCAAATTATCCATACAAATGATATGCATTTAACCTGAGCATGATTCCTTTAAACCGGACCAGCTGCTTGCTATGCAATTATAAGGAGTAGACTGTACTTTAAAAATGATCAGCAATGTGCCTTGCAGTGGGGTATTGTGCAATCTCACCTAGGCACCACTGTGGTCTATTCAGTGACACCTAGTGGAATCACCGCTTGAATACAGTGCCCCAGTGCCAGCATTGATTGAACTGAACCTTTTCAAGTATAGGAACAAATCAAATATTCTGCTGTCATTTACAAATCATACTTCTAGGCATTGGCAAAAAAATACTTCTGCCTATCTGATGTGATCACAATGCATGATAAAAGTATAGTATATTCTGTATGCTGTACTGTACATCAACCTGTACATCTAAATTGGAAGAAACTAAAGAAATGTTCGGTTCAGTACAAATATTGTTCTTCTGTTCAGCTGCAAGTTGGTATTTTTAGCCAAGAACCTGTTTATGTATTGGGGGCAGGAGTTATTTACATAGGTCTCATATCAGGACATAGCAGCTATAGGTTTCCAGTGCTCTACGAACACAAACCTCTGTCATAGTGCTGCTCAGCAACCTTTCGAGGGAAGAGAAACTAGCAATGTACTCACCAAGAGCTGAAATGCATGGGAAGTGTATCTTAAACAAGTTCAACCATAACCACTAAACACCATCAAGATCAAAATGGTTCATGCTTGCTTCAACATTTTTGCTTTTTTTTCCCCCCTCCTCCCCACCAGTGTAGAACAAATGCTTTCCCGTACCATTTCTACTGGGTGGGTGGCCTGTGCTCCCAAGCTCCTGAGCTGCCCCCCTTGAATGACCACTAATTTCTGTACACTATGTACCCCATCAGGATTCCAGTGACTTGATGCCATTAAGAAAAGGTGGTGTCAACTGCAACTCCCACGACATTGAGAGTTGTAACCCTGTAAACTACGATTTTCCATCAGGGAAACAAAAGCAATGTGCTATTTGAAAACAAATGGTGAAACCAGCACACACTGCTCATGTTAATTCATTGCATCACTAATAGAATGTTCTTCAGTAACTAGTTGCTGACCTTGCACTTTAGACATTTTGTGAATTGCCCTCAAGTGTTCACTTATTTTGCCCAATGTACAATTTTATATTTTTATATGTGAAGTGTGACAGATTTTATCTAGTCCCATGGAAGTATTTACCAGATTTGGTACGAAGTACATTTTAAGACATTTTAATCAAAAAGTATAATGGAAATAGATATAATCCTAATATGGACAAAATATATAAATCTTTTTTTTTTTTTTTTTAAAGGGCTGAATTAAATGTGAAATCTTGTGTTGGTCACTGTGAGCACTGTGGATAAAGGTCAATGTGTGGCTGCCCTGTGAGATATGAAGTCTTGTATACATCACTTCAAAACCCTCCATTCTTACTCTGCAGTCTGTGGATTTTTTTATTATATTTACTTAATTAACGGCATATACCATGGAGCACCTAGACAAAAACACATCTCCAGAAACACTGACTGTTCATCTCCAGGTAACCTGTTTTGTAACTCGATGGAACTAGATCAAATCAATCTTTACAGGAAGTTCCTCAGTCTGTGTGCATTCAAGTCAGTGTTGTGGTGAAGCAGCCCTTCTGTGGTTTTCAGTTTTGAGTCATTAGTCACATTTTCTACACATAGTGAGAATGTGGTGGTAAGTTGTTTGGTTTGTCGAATATCTTGTCTTCAGTCTTGACATTGAATCATTTGAATGTTTTATAGGGGTGCATGACTTTTCTCATCCAATCTGTGATTGGTGGTCTATTATCATGCTGTGGTATGGTTTAATGTACAAGTAGGTTGTAAAGTTTTGAATGGGGCTGATTTGAAGATTTTATCCTTAAACTTAATATACACATTTTTCATCACAGACAAAAACCAAAGATACAAATGGCATTAAAGAGACACTAATAAAATATGTTAATGGACAAAAATGAAATTCTTTTGTCAATTATCAAAAGAGGAACATGATTTCCTAAGTCATCAATTTCTGTTGAAGTAAGTTTCATTAGTATCAGTTTTGCCAATGCTTTAAAGTATTTGAAATCACTTCTGATGTGGGCAAATTCTAAATAAAGCAGTTTTGTGAATTAAGTTGTCTTTTTGTTTCAGACAATTAAATGTATTTTTTAGGAATTACCTTAAAATGCAGAGGTGCTGAGCGGTGTGCATGCTGTGCATATTTATTTTTATCTTCTGTGCGTTTGCCAGGAATGGGTGTCTTGAGGGGAAAATGCTTGGTTTTAATCTCATTAAGTGCTCATTATGTTTTGAGTTTCCTGCGTTCCCAGTTGTACTGCAGATTAAAATGATGTGTAGTTGTCTGTTTGTCTCCTATCTCTCTCTCTGCCCAAACCCAGGCAATTCTCCAGGTATCTTTTCACAGCCTGAGGTGCCAGGCCAGTGTTGCATTAGTTAACTGTGGTTCTCCCAGGGCCTTTGTTATAAGTCCCCAGTGAATCACTGCTGTCTGGTGCTTCTCTGTGCCCTCTGATTGCATGTCACACATTTTGCACAAAAGGTTATTTTCATAATTTTTCCAAAGATGATGAGAAAACAAATGTGATCTGGCAGAAACTAATACCAAAAAATAATTTGCTGTCTGTTTTGTTTTTTGCCTTTACTTTTACTTGAGTTTAAGTTCACTTTTTGGACTGTCTGAATTTCATTGGTCAGAGACTAGAATTACCGTGTCTTCAGTAGAACCAACCCACTATTCATCATGGTTCACCTGTAGTACATCTCCTGGCCTGTCGCTCTTTTCTCTCATCCTCACAACTGATGAATACTTTTCATTGTCTTCTACAACCGTGTGCACATCCAAACGGTTTACACAACAAAAATGAACTTCACTCCCCTTTCGAATCATCCTGTGTAATATAAAATAAGAGGATATTTTACAGATGTAATTCTCCATCTAAGAGACATGTTGGCAGCCAGATTAAGAATGTACTGGCACTGAACTTGATTTAAAAACAAAACAATGTTGCTATATTGTCCTAGACCTCCGGAAAAGGAAACATTTTTCACATGAAGAACCCCGGTGAAGGGAGACCATTTCCCAAAGCGATTCTTTGCTCTCCATTTAAGTCTTGGCTCTTATTTGTCTTGATTTGCTAAAGATATTCATGTATTCTACTACTTGGACCTTACCTCTGTCTCTTTTTTTTGTTTCAGAATGCTGCCTTTTTATATGGCCTTGGTATGGTTTACTTCCATTATAATGCATTTCAGTGGTAAGTACGATTTCCTTAAATAACCTTGAACCATGTGTTACACTCTCATGCCTGCGAGAAAGTTGTACTTTTTACCGAAAAATTGAAGTCGACTTTGCCGCCCTTGAAACTGCTGATGACAATTAGCGATACAATGTGCTTTGGAGGTCATTTTTGCTCAGTTCTTCTGTATATAATTGTTTGTTAGAGGCCGAGGCAGTAATGTGTTGCTGAACTGAAAGTGTATTCCACCCACTTGTGTTTCCAGTTTCACCCTTGTGGGCTCAACTCATGGATCACACAGGGCCTGTCCTCTCTGTTTCTACCTTCAGACTCATGTTGTGATGGAAAATGGATAGAGAGGAACTGTAGTTTTCGTGCCTGGACTCAAATATTCCACAAGGACACACGCTGCATAAAAATCTTACAATTGTGAAATGATATAGTACAGGCAGGACTGACCCTGTTCCCACTGAGCCCAAAGTGTGTAGCATTTTGTAGGTCATCCTAAATCCTCTGTTGGTCAAGTCATGGAAATATTGTGCTTTGATTAGTGAACAGGCCTCAAGGAAACCCAAAATAGTCAGTTTTTCTGAGTACCATACACATTATACAACATAGAAAATTACATTTCATAGATTTACATGATTTTTTTAATAATAAAATAAAGTATGAGCTCTTAAGAACACTAGGGAAATAATAAATGTAGTTCCCATTGTTGGGTTTTTGTGGTTTTCATAACTTGGTTCTGTTTTTAGTATTTCTTTATTTTCTTTACCAACCTTAAGGAAGTTCAAATTGAAGGGAATTGAAGTATGCAATATAAGTAAAATAAACAACATGTCTAAGCTATGAATGAATTGATCGATTTAATTTCTACTTTAAGCTAGAGTAAGATGCATTAACGAAAGGGGTGATGCTCTTTTTGGACCATTTGACTTGTCATCACCCCCAGCAATCTGTTCCAGCATTCTAGTAAAAACACCCTGAACTGGTAGAAGAAAATCACAGGTACATTTAATTAAATGTAATCTATCCCCCAGTTTATTATAACTGTCCACCCTGTCAAGGATGCTTCTTCATAACTCGTTTGGCATCTTTGAAATTACTCGTCTGCCATGGAAAACCGAAACTGCATGTTGATTAGTCCCTGATTGTGTGCGTGTGCAATGTAAAGCTGAACCTTTCAGAATAGCAACTGGGGGCTGATTCAGTGCTTCCCCAGGACTAGTTGGGGAACATAATGCATTAATGGATGCCAAGTGTAGATTAGGAGTGCTTCAGTCCAGCGGCTTTGCTTGGTCACCCATTGGTTATTAGTTCCCAAAGGCTGGGAAAATGGTTAATTCGGATTCTGGTGTTTTTGGTCAATTTAAAGGTTTTCGACATCAAGGGCCAGATTTCTCTTATTTGCCCAAGTGATTTGCTTAATTAATCAATAAGTAGCAGGTGTGTGTCCTGTCTTTAGCAATGTGGTGCTTTAGGGGGACCTATTACAGTAACTCCACCAGGGCTCTCATGGCACCCAGGGATGGACGTCCTTTGCTGTAGAACAAGCAGACGGATAAGCTGTGAGCATGTCGGAGTGCATCCATATCAACGCAGTGGGCTGCTGTCCAACCGAACATAACCTACTCCCCCACTCTGTCTCCCTCAGATCCTTATGGGTCTTTAATATGTCCTCACTTAGCTGCCAGATTGTGTGCTACATGTGCTAGGTACGGTGCTCAGTGCGGTTTGCACTGCAGACTGCTTCATTGGCCCGGGCATTGCAGCCCTTTTATTTTGGGGGTGCAGTGTAGGGCCCAAACTGGTTCACAGTCTCTCCAGTGCTGCAGCTAACATAATAAGTCAAGGGTCCTCTAAGATGGTGCTATTCTTTATCTATATTTTTGCACTGGACCAAATCCAAACCTCCTCTGTAATCCACTTGGCAGGATTTGTCTTTATTCTCTTTTCTTATACTGGACTCTGCCAAGTCAACGGGCAGGGTCAAAGTTTTGGAGTGAAGCCAAAAGAAAGGTGTCTGCATAGACACAATAAGAAGTACTATTTAGCAAATGCAATTTGATTTAATGTGTGCAGAGCCAAAGTAATCTCATTACTTTTATGGTAAATATATGTATGCGTAAAAAAACACACAAATTAAGCTATTAATGCTCATTCTATCGTTATGTGCACTGTACCATAAAACGTATCGACAGACACGATATCTTCTATTATGTGTCATGCTAATTTTAGAGCATTAAAGGAGAAAATTAGATTTCACATCTAAGTTGGAGATGGGTGATTTCTCCCAAGGGCACTGACTCAGCAGATTCTGGGAAAGTGTTGCTATAACAAGAGAATAGTATTAGGTCTTCTAGCTATAGTGGTCTATTTTCAGAATATTTCAATGTTTGCAATTGCTTTGAAATTCACTTTCATTTAAATTCTCCTTGCAATGAATTAACAGATATGAATGTGGCAGGCTACTCTACAGGTATGCTGGCACGTTTTACACAATGCTTCTGAAAAGTGACATTTCCATCAGATTGCCCAACTAGTCATTTTACAACATTTTTTTTTTTTTTAAAGGAAAATCATTTGATTTACCCTGTTTTTCAATTTTTGGCAGTAGATTTTGGTGTAGATTTTCTAGCTAAAAGCTTTTGTAGCCAGTTTATTTTATAAGCTCAATTTGTGTCGAACTAACAAGCATATGCACAGGAAACCTTATGGAAACACTTTCATAGTTTCCCCCTTAACATGTTTGCATATTGATTTTATAATTTCTGGGATTTATTCAATGTAAAAAAAAAAAAAAAAATGGCGTTGGATTTGTATATTGGGCATGACAAGTAGGTAATGTGCTGCTTAGAAATTTGTAAAAATATTTCAGCACTCACTTATGTTAGGCTCACACTACACGACTTTTAAAATCCAAACCGATTTTGAAACTGTTGGGCAGCTCACACATAACCGCCTTTCACCAAATTTGTCTTTTGCATCGTGGTGGGCTGCACACTAGACTATAATTTAAGAACAGAGGGTCACACACTTAACGGCTGATCTGAAATTCTTTGTCCTGGGGATCTCCGGCACAGCCTCGAAACTCCCCAAATCTCACAAACGCACGTGATCAATCTACAGAAAAATGAAAATGTAGTTTTCCCTAAATTTGAGTATATTTAAATAACCAGCCTCAAAACTATTTGTATTTGAATAAATACTTCTGAAAATCAAATACCCCTGTCATTGTTTTTTTTCTTAAATTAGCTCAACTCTCATTGGCTGTTGCCGGTCTCTGTTCTCAGAATGTCGCTGATCATCTCGCACTGCACAACCCGTGCAAATTCTAGTCATAAATATTAAACATGTTTGATATTATTGTGAGGTCCCCGACGAGCTAAATTCTGGACTGGATGGCAAGCGTTTACATCTCAGACTACACTTTCATCGGTACTGGGCACGCACCCCGACCAAGCTGCTTGTTGCCAAATCGAGCTAAATTTGGACAAAAAAAACGTAGTGTGAGCCTAGCTTAACTTTCCTGACTGTCTGTGGTATTTTTCAAGTTTCTTGTGAAGACACTTAGGGCAGATTGCTTAAGCTTTCTATTCTTAGATGTTGATTGATAAATATCTGCTTTTTATTAAGGTTTTGTCTTTTACCCATTGGGAAAGCTGTACTTATATTATCTAGTGCCCAGTGTATGGTTTAAAAGCTCTTTTTGTTTTAATTACTTGCTTATAAAACCTTGTTATAAAATGTTTTGAATCCAGCCATTTCATAAAATGTACGTGGAAGCTGTAAACACGATTCCTTGGGGAGATTTTATGAATTGGTTGATTTTGTTAGGTTAGTCTATTATTTTTAATTAAATCATCTTGCATCTGATTAGAACCAGTGATTTAAAGCTGAAAACATGTTTATGTAAATACATTTCTCACCCCTGCCAGGTGAATATAATTTATTTCTTCCTCTGCATTGCTTTTTCATTATTATTTTTATTACATCAATACGGACTGTTGCAGCTGTTCAATTTCAAGTATTAATTACAGTCCATGTGTAATTATACCCATATCAGCCTAATTGCATCATGGGTCTCTAGAACAATTCTTTCTTGGCTTGTCTCAGATAAGTAAGTTTAATTGGGACTTATAGCCAAGTTGTAGCTAAGATACATTATTTGGCCTGCATAACAGTTCTTATGAAACTCCAGTTGAGATGCAGAATTCAAAGACTTCTGCAAAAGCCTTCTCGCCAGTGAAAGGTTTTCACTTGCCAATTTAAAATTATTTAAAGTATACTACTTGTATTCAGAAATACAGTGGGGGGTTGTTTCAGCAGACAATCTGCACTGAAACCTCATTGCCAGTACCCTGTAGATTCAAACTTGGGGTTTAATATACCTCGGTTAGGGCTGTTGCAGTGTTACCTCAGTGTTGGAAGCAGAATCAAATGAAGCAAATTTTCATCACAAATCTCCCACCAATGCACCCATGCAGCTAGTTTTGCATTTCTTTGGCAGAAAATTGGAAGAGGTTTTATAGACTGGTCTGGCAAGCATTTGTATATGTACTTTCAGCTCAAAGTATTTACTAGATACAGATTTTAATTTTGTAAAGCATCACTATACCGAAGGATGCCATTGCCCGACTAGAGCACGGGTCTATGGATTTCAAGGTCTTTATGATGGATATAAATTTGCAAAGTCTTGAATGCTATAGCTTTAATGGTGCAGTAGAGATGTGAAAGATTCTACTTTGTTTTAATGTTTCAGTAGCTATATTCCTTACCTTTTTGTGATATTTTTTTGGTTGTTAAACATTGCAGCAACTGTTGGTACAATCTAAATATAACCCCCATATCGATCTTGCTTTATAATCTCAATGAAGTCCAGTTATATGCAAATGTATAAGAACACCACAAGATTTGTCATTTTTATGTTCCTCACGTATTTTAATTATACTTCACTCTGAATTTGTATGCTGGATTGTGCATTTGGGTTCATGATCTTATAGTGTGAAATTCTGCCCACGCAGTTCCTTCCTAAGTAGAACAGCATGATGGGCTAAACTACTGCAGCGTTTTTACTGATCTGTAATTCCTCCAGTTTGTCAATAATGAACACCAGAATGATTTAATAAAGCCCCATGCATTTTTACCATGTTTGGCTCTTCATTTTCTCACTGCTTTAAATTAAACCTAGATTGGTGTGTTTCTCAAGATATTCATATGTATAGAGATGGATATACATATACACTATGTATATACATATAGCTTAGATCAATTTAGGTGTGTGTATGTGTATATATATTATGGATGGACACGAGTATTTGAAGGAACATTAGTTTTAGATTACTTATGAGAGTAGTTGATTATCTGAGATGAAAAAAAAAAAAAAATGATAAATAAAATGTGTCAATTTAAAAAGCTATCTGCTTGACATTATACTAAGGGTTGTGACATTTTAAATCACATGGTACCACTCTACCACCACCACCCTGCTTTCACTTGGTATCACTGGCACCGGGACAGTCCAGGATTTTAAATAAATCCCCTTAGTCCTGACAATTCTCTTAATCATTGAAATGTACTGGTTTTTACCTTTCTCATTTAGTCTCGCTTAACTCTTAACCTTAAAAATAGACAACCTCTACCTGATCAGTTGACAACAGTGTCAAGACAAGGTATATTTTTAAAGGAATACTATAAAAAAAATAAGTTGATGCTGCACATGATGTTACAGATGTGTGATTTATTTAATTAGCAGACACTTACTGTAATTGATTAAGTTTATGTGGAAGTTATCCAGGAAAAAAACATTTCATTTGTGAAAAAGTTTTGAGTAATTTATGAATCCCAGAGTTTTGTAAGGTGTGTTCATAATACAATATTATATTAGTTGTTCTTAAGAATAAGTTCTGCCAAGTTAGTTACAATCAGTTAGCTACATATTGTCTGCCACTGTATATTTCATACTGATATGCTAATACACATGGCTATATGTACAAAGGACAGATTTAAGCAACAATGTACACTTTTAATATTGGATCGCAGCTTAATTCTCCTGCAGAGAAATAATGGAAACTATCTAGGCTGCTTAACTTATTGTCAATGTTAATCAGGATCATGATACATGGAGAAGTCATCCACTTGTTATTTTTGTAAATGTGCTACTCAAAAAAGAAAGGAAACTAGTTGAAACGGCAGCAGATATCTGGAAATTAACATTTTCTAACAAATACCTTATTTTTAATTGATGTATTTTCGTTCGGTTTGAAAATCTGGTCTCCCTAGCTGGCCTACCCCCATCCCCCCACCTTGGCACCTAAACCAAAAATGTATTTACAATATTTGAATACTGAAAAAAAATATATTATTCGAAAGTGATGCTTCAAATGCAAACTCCTTGTTAATGAGTTCTACCTTTTGACCACATTAGGTGTTTGAACTTGCAGCCATTTATTAGTTATAGTTGATCTATACCTCAAACAATTCTCTGTTGCACCAGATGTGCCCAAAAGCCAGTCCTGGTTTTTTGGAGCGGCCCTGAAAGTATACCCCTCAAGATCGAATTTATGTAAGAACCTGTCAGACTATCGTAATTCTGTAATATATAATATATATATATAAAGAGGTGTGTGTGAGTGCAGCACACGGAGGTAATGAGTAAATTTCCTGCTGGGAGCAGACTACATTTGTACCCAAGTCAATTTAAGTAAAATGTTTGGTTTAAAACAAAATGCAGAAAAATAGTATTTGTATCTCTTGCACTTCCATATCCACACTTTTAGTTTTTTGTATAGCTACACAATGATGCATTGCTGTTTCCTTAGGTTTGTACATGTTTTTGATATGAAATGAGAATGATAAGGTATGGTGCAGAGCTTAGCCTTTTTGGTTTTAAGATGCCAATAACCGCAACAAACATTACCTGGTATTTATTACTCTAGGTCCCCTTTTTCCCCATCTAGGCCATTGCAGCCCACCTCCACAGATGCCCCCTCTGGACAGAGAAGGTAGGCCTGCCACATTGGTTTTACTGGGGTCTACCTGCATAGTACAGCTTCAGAGAGATGTTATTGAATGTACATATTTTTTAATAGTCACAGATACCAACTGCAATTCTTAAGGGCCCCTTAATTTCAGGAGCTGAATGTTGCAGTTATAGCCTCCCAGACATAATCATAGGATCCTACCCTTAATTTTGATTTGTGGGGATCTTTGCTAGCAATACAATCCTTTAAAGTAATTGTGTTTGTACATAGTATGTAATGAGGTGGCTCTGCACCAAATGTGGAGTCAGGACTAGCATCAGATGTTACTGCAGACCACCTTCAGCTGTGCAAAATCTGCCCCTATGACTGATTACTGAATTCCCGTCACTTACCAGTGTTATGATGATTTGCTGCTCACTGAGGTTTTTTTTTTTTTTTTTTTGCCTTGGGGTATTATTGTCAGCTCTCCTAAAGTTTGTGGGACTAATGTGGATTTTTTCACCACAGAAATAACACACTGTGCCACAGAGGACAGAGTGGTGTGAATCCATTGCCAGTGATGCAGTTTATTAATTTTATCCCATGTTTGACCTCCTGTGCTTACATGGTGGCGTGAGAGAGGATGTTACCAGGGCACAGTGTTTAGTTATTGCCCATCACAAAAACATACTCTCCATTATCTGAATGTGTTTATTCACATGAAACTGGTACCTGAGGTTCAAAAACAAAAGTTTCCCCATCTTCATCTCTGCCCCTCTCTCATCCTCCCCCAATCAAGGAACCATTGAAACCAAGCATGCTTCTGTCTACTATATTAACTGTGCAATTTTTATTTGTCATGGTAAGCAATTATTCCTGCTTTTGTCTCTTGTAAAGAAGTGACCAAATTGTTAACTTTGTCCAGCCAACTCCTAACCAGTGAATTGGATATTGCTTACCTTCTGGACCTTGGCAATGCTGTTTAAGTTACTATTTTTCCACACCCCACAATGTAGTTTAATGCAGCTTCAGAGATTTGATTTTCCTGTAGTATTTGACAATGTCATATTTTTTCAAGTGTACTCTTGTGGGCATACCAGAAGGCCTAGACCAAATCAAAATGTTCACCTACCCGCAAATCACAAATTACCTTTTTATTGATGCCGGAATGAAAATGGCATTCGACAATAAGTGAAACTGTAGATAGGGTACGATGTCTTTCGGAAATTTTCCATTTGGCCTTAAAGGCTAGGAAAAATGTGCAAGGGTTTGTTGGTTCTCCTTAGCTCTCAGTGTCAGGTCAGTCTGCCAGGGCAATAGGAAGATTCTGTTCCTGGGACTGTGATAGTGCATTAGCTTAGAATGGTTTGTGGACACAGTTGTGATCAGGTGGTGGAGATTTATCTTTGTGTTTAAAGCTGACAAATATCGGGGGTTTAGTTGCTCCTTTAGCCTGACTAGGTATTGGAGAGTCAGTGTCCGCATTGCAGTAATAAGTCTAAATGCATCATCATTTTTTAGGAAGGACTGAAGTTCAAATACAACATATGTATACATAAATATTTATTCATACATGCATATAACATATTTTTTGTGAGTAACTGTGGGCGGACTCATTTTTCTTGATTGTTGCTCTGCCCCTGAGATATTTGGATTTGTCCACTGCTATAGATTTGTGACTCAAATTAGAGTTAATGTATTCAACTGTGTCATGTGAGTGAACATGTTCAGTATAGTAGTACATTTAGCTTTTCCTCATCAGGGAGGTGGATGTCTGACTACAGTGTTAAGACGTGGCAGTTGATTTGTTTGTGTAAATGTGGTTGCCGTTTGCGATTCCTAGTTCAATCTCATGTAAAGGAGCCTGACGGGTTTATGGACGTCAGTTCTCAACATGGGGTGAAGGACACTGAGGAGGGCACAGTGAACAGCTATATTACAAGCTGCAGTTATCACTTTAAATTGTGACTTTAAATTGCACCTATGTTTTCTTCTGTACAGAATAACATCTGTATAGCTCAATTTACACATGATTTCGGACTAGAAAAGTGCAACAATCTGCCTTTTGCTGTGTGAAGTTTGTCCTGATGTCAGATGTGTTTGTTAAAGAAGTAAAATGTTGATGGTAAGAATTGAGATGCCTATCCCCAATCTCATTCACACTTCCCTACTTGGATCTCCTGTGGGAAATCCTATAAACTATCTAATTCCCTTTCCTTCCAATTCACAGTTTTGAAATTCG
>NC_089855.1:29957218-29979718 GCF_036373705.1 Amia ocellicauda | reverse complement strand
ATTACACTGTTTTCACATGACTTGATTGAAGACCTTTCCTTTTCTTTACATTTAAAGCTACTGTGTCAATGCAGATCTAGCGTAATTGACAAGCCTAACTCTGATGATAAGTTGAATAGAGCAGGGCGTCTTGAGTTTGTGTGCTGTCTGGTGTGTATTACTGTATAGAAACTGCCTCTTTTGAACCAAAATTACAAGCGTTCAAACAAGCGATTTTTAAACCTAGGTGGCTCATTCCAATCAAAAGTTCATGTTTCGTAATAGTTGTTAATCTGGCAAGGGGGTAAGAGTTCATGGAGGGAAGCAGAAGGGCAGCATGCAGTAAAGCATACCTAATAGCCTTGGACAGTGTAGGGAACACCGCTTTATGAGCAGTAGCTGAGCAATGTGCTTAAATTTGGTTTTCCTCATTTTGGAAGAATAAAATGTCACTACAACATTTTGTTTTAAATGCATAATGTTTGTCAATTTGTTTTGGTTTTTAAGTTTTACAATTTATTATGCTATTAATTTATTTTCTTTTATTTTGATTGGCAAAGCCCCAATGCATTGAATGCAAAGCAGCTTTTTGAGTTAAGGTTGTAAAGATGAAAGTAATTCAAACCTAACAAACATGCCTCTCTGTCAGTGGAAATTATTACCAAGGCAGATCACGATCTAAATTATTGCTTTGTACTGATTTCCTTTATTGCAGTTTGGTTAGAATTAAAAACAAAAACAACATCCCAGCAAGGAGCTGCTATACCTGTTTGTAATGTTTTGTCGCAATGATGTACATAACCTCCGTTGCCTGTTTTTGAAGCTAGCTTTCGGCATTTGGTTTGTACGGCCTTGTGGGTTCTTGTGACTGTGATACCATGCATGCAGAGTTGCCATCTGGGCAGACAAACCAAATACAAAAAAGGCGTGCACACGAAAACACGGTAGCTCTCAGCTGTTGATGTATTTTCCTCTCCTTTCATCCTCCTTTTAGACCACAAGCACACCAGCAATAACCAATCCTACAAAAGTATAATGACCAATTCTGTTCTTAGACCAAGCACAGACGGTCTGTGTACAGTCGTAATTGTAATGTACTGTTTTGCATAGGTCACTGTTTTAATGTCTTTATTTGGCTATTATAAGATGACCTGGTCTTTTCATAAAATGGTTCCACCAGGCATTAGCACACCATGCTGACAGAACACTTATTGAAACTGCTGAGGTACTGGAAGAAAGAGAAAGATAATCAATGTTGTTCTATACAGCTTGTTTTTTATGTGATGAAAATGTGGTATTAACAAACAGGGCATCCTACAATGAACTAGGTGTTATCCTTATTACAATGAGCAGTGATGGCTGAGACCACCATATGACAGAACACCAAGCACAATATGGAGCATGCATGAAGAACAGTAATTACTTTTATTTCAAAACAGGGAGGGTCATTTGAAACTCAGATTTGTATTTTATTTTATTTACCAGTTGTTGTGGAAGTTGTTGATCTGGACAGCTCCACTGCTCAGCAAAGCCCATTCAGCATCCCTCAGGGTCTTATGGCAAAGGTAGCTTGAGCAGAAAACGGTATAAAGTGTACTAGTGTGTAAGCAGCTCTGACCTGTGGTCCAGTAGAAATGTGGCCCGGTACCATTGCTGCAGAATTCTTTCCTTGCACCTGCTGTGCTCTGCTAAGCCTTGGGGGTTGATTGGCAAGAGAGAGTGTGTGTGTGTGTGTGTGAGCGAGCGAGCGAGCGAGCTCAGTGTGACGCAGCCCTGTTTCCTGGGGAGGTGGGCGAGTGCTGCCTTGTGCGGCGGACCCTGGAGAGCACGGTAATGAGCTGATCCAGCTGCACGTGAGCCACGTCCTCCCCCTGCCCCTAGAACAAGCCCAGCGAACTGAGCTCTGGCTGCCTGCCAGCTCTTTGATTACGCATTGCTTTCAGTGTCCTAGTTATCTGAACAAAGAAATAGGCACACATCATACTGCTTTGGCTAGAACAGAATAGCTTTTTCCAATTTTGTTTTGGTATTCTTTTTTTAAGAAATATTTTTCTAGATATAGATATGCCCCTTTTTTATTTTTTGTAGCTTGGAATCAAGCTTCAAGTCTCTTTCTCGCGGTAAGTTGGTTTTGTACTGGGGGGTGTATTTGAACTGCTATTCACAGAGTTGGTTGAAATAGTATTGTATACAGTAATCAATACAATTTAATTCTTACCAAACAGGCAAGGTGGGGGGGTGGAAAATCCTGTATAAATGAAGTAGTAACAAATAAACTCAAGTGTGTGTGTGCATCTGTAGTACACAGTATTTCACCCCCACCACACACAAACACACACACCTTCTCCCCTGTGGCCAGATGTGCTCGAGACTTCTGAGCATGACATTATTCAAAGGGTAGAATGAGACTTTCACAATCTGTAACTCAAGATATATTACTCCAGTTAGTCTGTTGTCCTTCTGTATGTAGCACAACACAATTAGAGTTCTGTAATGTGGTTGGGCTGGTTTTCATGGAAGACTGCTTCAGTTTTTTTTTTTTTTTTTTTTTAGTCTTCCCCTCCTCTCTCGCTTTTTCATTTCCATGCAGTGTAAGTGCTAGGAAATGCTCTTATGCAGGAATGGAGTCAATGTTGAATAGACTGTCTGCCTGGAGGTATTGTATATCATCTGAACTGCAGCGGTCTCCTGAATAGTAATCACTGTAAAGCAGAAGCCGGCAATCCTGCTGCAATATCTGACTTGCAGCTGTGCGTTAATAAAGCTTGTGTAGGATACAGTGATGTACGGGGAAACCTTTTTTAGCACCGAGACTTCCTATATCTGGTAATGTCTGCTTTTTGTGCTCTTTTTACTGTTTTTATTGGAGATCTGCTACACTAACCTTCCACATTTGTGATTGTGCTTGAATTTCACTGTAATGGCTGCAGGATATTTTAAGTATTGTGGTAAGGTGTGATATGGTATGATGAATTCATTTTAATGTGTGGTTGACATCTTAGTGTATGCTGGCAGGGTTGTTTTGGGTTTATGGTAGAAATGAAGGTGGTCTTGCTTCCATTTGTGGCACTTGTATTTCTCATGATGTTTGTCTTCTTGAAGTCAGAAAGGCTTGAATTTGTATTTAGGTGAAATCCTCTAAATCTAGAGTTCTCATTTGTAGCTGCTCTGGAAAAGATTTAAGGTTTGTGATGTAACCGGATGTCGCAGTAGAAGAATAAGATTTGAGGCTTTTGAATGGTTTCCTTATTCCTTGTGATTTATATTTTGATTTTAGAATTATCAGAATTGTGTGTGTGGTGTGTGGAATACTCATTTATGTTTACTTTTTGTTTAAAAAAAAAAAAAAAAAAAAAAAAAATCTGCTTCCAGTCATTGAGAACAGGTGGTGAGTGTTAAATGTGAGACACCAGGTGACTACAGGTTATTGAAGGTTAATTATTTTATGGTGGGCGTAGGAGCTTCCTGTTTTGTGAACTGGTATTGTGCATTTACCTCAGACTCTTTGCTACAATGGAGGCTGCTTGTGAAAGCTATTATTGCAAAACCCGAACTGCCTTCCATTGGTAGGTTACCCTCAGTCAGTGGAGAGCTGGAAATGTAGTAGCTTCTCGCTGCAGATTGATTTAAAGCAGGTTCTCTTCGAGTGATATAGCGTCCTGCTGGTAATGCAGTTGTAAAGACGCATGCTCGGAAATAAGCCAGGTGGAGTGTTTATCCGAGGTTTGGGGCCGCCAGTTGTAGGTGGATGTTTCCCGCGTTTGGGGTCCATATGTCTTTTCAACCATGTGGAACTTCAACACAGATTACTTGCTACTTTTAAATGTATAAATGAGTACTTTTCAACAAATTGGTTTAAGTTCCCCCGTCAAGAAATGTGAGGGATGTATAACCTTAATTCTGCCACTACAGCAAGGATTAATTCTTGTAATTTATAATTTGTAAAGGACAGTGACAATTCTTTATTAAATTAACTTCCTACTTTAAGTTTAATCATACAGGGAACATATTCACACCCTGTGTACTTTTTCATCAGTATTGATGTCTATGGATTTGTGAATAACTATTTCATTTTTAGATGTTGATGCCAAGGAATGTGCAATTATGCAGCTCAATTAAATTTATGGAAAAGCCGTGAAGTTTCTCTCCTGGTTTGTATTTTGCTAAATTAAACCTGTGGGTGGAACTATCAAGGAAAATCTGAAAATAAATGCATAACTGGGCTGTTGGTGCCTTTCTGGAGGGTTTTTATAAAATCCTTATTTCGACATTTAAAAGCTTCATTATCAGTCAGGTGTGCAGATGTTGTCCTTGGCTTGCTGCTCTTTCTTTCATTCTCTTTCACTTAGGACCTGTGAACTTTGTAATGAAAGCCTTCAATGGCAACTAGGGAGGTGTCTGACTTGTCAGTGTTTGAGTGAACTAATTATTGTGCTAGGCAGTTAAACACCTTAAAGGTTGTGTAGCCTTTCCTGTTAGTTTCAATTAGAGGGTTTTCACCCTAATGGTGTTCTAAAATCTCAAAAATGGTTTAAATTTGTCTAAAATCTTTAATTTAATGTTTCTGCAGTCTGTGGTAGATGAGTCCCCCAATCTATACATCTATATGATTGGACACACATCTGCTATAGACAAAAGAAAGCAGTTATTTTGTTGACCGCTAAACCAATGGCACTGCACCTCAAGTGGCCATATAGTCACACTGTGTTACACCATATGCTCTCAGCAGGTTCTCCATCCCTCCTTTTGGTAATTTACTTCATGATGCTTTGGTCGTTACTAGCAAATTTTAGGCTGGGTTTTATAACCTGTGTCAAAGGGAAAAGACTTATTGAATGCCTCCATTGGTACATCATGTACATTGTGACTTGTGTACTGGTCTTTCCCTGTGATCGGTCAGAATTGCTGGCCTCCATCATGCCAGTTCTCCCCATCATAGAAACATGACCAGAATTGCTCACTGTTGTCATGTTATGCTCATATTTACCGTACACTATACTCCTTTCTTGGGGAGCTCATTCAGATCCTTGTGTTCTGATGCATGAATATGATTTGAGGAAGTAAGGGAACAGTTTTCCACCCAATGCAAATCTCTTTCAGCGGTTCTTTGGTGCACTGCAAATAGCCACTTCACATGCTTAAACCAATTTTTTTTTTTGAAGTACCATGACAACCAGACTCATAGGGTTGAAACCCCCCTTGCTGTCATACTGTTGGAGATCTTGCTAATATTCTTTTTTTTTTTTTTTTTTTTCCTCTTTAACAGCATTTTCAGCTGGCTTTGATTGACTCAAACCCCTGCACTTTGTCCAAAGCTGAAAGTAAGTAATGTGAATAAACTACTTTTATACCAAATGCCTATCTCTCTATCAGTGCACACACAATAGTGTTGGAGGTTTATTGAGGTATATGAGGAGATGCTTTCAACACTGTAATACATCAGTTTAATTATGAAATCCAGTGTGTTTTTGATCAATGGTTTGTCAGTTTTTAATAAAAACGCATGCAGGAAGATTCATCTTTCCTGGATATGCTTTTTATTTAATTTCCCTTGCATGGCCATTTAGTATTTTCCTGAGATGCTGGTTGCCAAGGAAACCCATCAATCCCCAATCCCCTCAAGTCTTTAAGCACAGGCTTTAAAACCAAACATGGTTGTGAGATACGTGTTTAAGTACCTGCTGTTTTAACCTGGCTCATTTAAACATGGGTTTATAATTTAATGGATGGAAAACTCTTTAACATTTTTATTAATATTGCAAGTGTAACTAATTAATATGTAACCTTAAAATAGTTGTTTTGCTTGTATGTTAGTGCTTTGTATTTGTGCAATGCTAATACAGGGTATGAAAATAGTAAGGGTCCCCAAATGCAGAACAGAAGTCCCTGTTTTTTTTTTTTTTCCCCCAACCTCTTTTGGACGTTTGAAGCCTTATATTTGATGCCTGTTTTGCTTTCTTTGGAAACACTTGATTTTAGAAGGGAGCAGATAGAATGGGGCATATGCATAGTCTTATAAATGAAATGGATCCAGTCACCAAAAAATGTAATGTGCGTTTGTTCCAAATACTTTGTTGTTAGTAATGTGTGTTTGATTAAGTAAAGTGCAATTGTATAAATGCAGTTATGGTCTTAATTATTTTTTAGTTTTTTTGTGCTACCCATCCTTTTGTGATTCTTGATTAGTTTTTGATTTCAGAACAGCACACATTCTTTTTTGTGGAACAAAAAACTGAGAAAAGTGTATGAAAGATATCATGCATTATTTCTATAAAAATTCAGTGGAGAAAACTTTTCTAATCCTCGACAGTACAAATTCAGACTTGGTTCGGTTTTGTTTGTTATAACACATTCTTCCTGTGTAGCCACACTCACTTCCTGTGTTCCATCACAGTTTTTCATCAAGAACAGTATATTGTTCTGTGTGATTAAACAGAAGCATAACTATTCTTAACAACCACAAATATAGTCATTTAAGAAAGTGTGTGTGGAATCAAATGCTATTTCTTAAATTGCATGCAAAGTAATATGGGAAACCTGATTCAGAAGGCCTAAAACCAAGTGCTGTCTCATCTCCACCCCCACCCCCCCAGTTTTGGGCTGACTTTCTAGACAATCTAAAAGGTTAGCATCTCCGTTAGGTGAGCACACCAAGAAAATAAGGATTAAAGTGTTATTATGCAATATAAATGCTTTCATAAATCGATTTCAATTTCTCTTTATCCGTTTGCATCTTGATAAGCAGAAATGACAAAAATATTGTTTTTCAATTTAAGTTTGACAGACCTTATCAGAACCAGCCAAGCAACTTCAGTCTTATGAATTTGAAATGATCAGGCAGAGTCAGTCCAATTGATTACCTATGTAGTATTCACCAGGCGCATAAATGTATCTATTTAATATGGTTTCTAGTCTGGGTTTATTTTAGTTTTTTTGCTTTTAATCTTTTCAAAATACTGTAATTCTAATGTAATTAATGCTCGCTTTAGTTTCTTTAGAAAGTATTTCAATGGTTAATATTTTTTATTTCTCTTCCACAGTTCAATTTCACATCGCGCATTTGTATGAAATTCAGGTAAGTTGATGTTTTAAAACTGGCTGTATTGACTTTTTATTACATAGATCTGGCCTACAATTGAAATTAATCAATTTAATCTGTTTAATTTTGCTCTGTACAGTTATGATAACCTGGGCCAAAGGGGGGGTTGGGGGAGAGGTCTTAATTGCAGGTAAATACACACATTTTCTGAAATAAAATTACACAGGACAGTAAGATCGTACATTTGCTTAGGACCTCATGGTACATTTGCAATTACATAACTGAAAATAAACCCGGACTATCACATTTCTGTTCATGTTTAGACAGTGCAGTTCTTTCATATGGAAGCACACAAGCAAGCAGAATATCATTGAGCATCTGGTGACATTTTTTTTCTTTTCCTGTTTTAAGTTTTGCAGCAATTTGTCAAATGTAGTCTCATACTGCCCATCTCTCGGCGGTAATGGAGCTGTAAATAATTAACACACATGGGAGGCTGACTCGCAGCGTTCCTTTGAATCCCTAGAGGGAGTTGTGGCTTTTTTTTTTTTCCTCAACCCCCACCCTCCTTTCTTCTAAACATTATAGGAGGGCTAGGCTGTAAAGGGGGGAGGCCATACCCAAACCTCTTTGAATGAACTCCCTGACCAGATGAATGTCTTTAGGTCAACTACTTTCCCCTCAGCGCTCACCTGCCTTGCTTCAGCACCTTGTTAACTCATTAACTATGCCCCAGGCTCTTCTGATTTTTTTTTTTTTTTCTTTTTTGTGTGCAATAATGCAAGCTTAAATAACAAGGTGCTTGTATCATATAGGTGTACATTTATTAATAGTTGTTATATGGGTTATATCTCCAAGCTCACAGTCTTAAAACCTAGCCTTTAATTCCTCTGTCCTAAATATAGTATAGTATTAATGAGTTTATCCTTCAACTATTTCTATAATTTTAGTTTGGTCTTCTCTGTTATGTGAATGAAACATGGTAGCTTGTCTCTTCACACCTTCCCCACCCCCAGCTTAGGCTTTTAGATGTAGATTTTAATGTTTCTTTTGCTTATTGATTTAAAAAAATATATTGTTAGCCCTCCTTGCCTGGCAGGATGTTAGATTATAATGTCGGCACAGTCTGCCTGGTATTTGGCTGCTCTCTGGGAGGTTCCTGCTGCAGAGAGCTGTTGGACAGCTGCTGGTATTGCATTTCAGCAGCATATTTGATGATCACAGACACGTCAGTCTGCTATTGTTTGTGCTTTGCATTAAGTTGTTTTCTTTCTAGGAATGCATGGCTTTGGTGGAAAATTAGCACTAGTGTGTGTGGCGGTGTAGGGCATGGGCAAACATGAGGTGCTTTTATTTCCCTTCAAGGTCAAAGGTTTTTCACTTCCCTCTGTTGTCCGAAACACTTGCGTTTAACCTGATCTCATGTTTGGCTTAAGTCAAGGACTGTTTACTTTGAAATGCATTTACTGTTGACTATGGGAGTGGGCAGGCCAGACACAAGAGGCCTTAGGGAAGCTTTCTTTTATTGCCAATGTGCTGTGAGCCATAAAGGTGTGGTGCTTTGGGAATAGTTTATTGGGACTGATAAGAAGTATTCGTGCTTGGGAATTGCTTCCATAAAATATGTAGCCAGGTCACTTGTAAAAATAAATCAAGCTTCCTTTCAGGCGTTTAAAGTGGCGTTGCTGTAGAGTGCTTAAAACTGCCTCTTACCATTCGCACCACAAGAAAAACACCTCGTGTGCTGTCTGCATGATCTGAAATCCCAGGTAGTGACCCTCCCCCAGCGTCCGTCTGTTCCTTTTAGGACCACAAGGCTCCCCAGTGCTTTTAATTTGGTCATTTCCTCCTCGTGATTAGTCTGAGAGCCTTCACACACGGCCTCTGTCCAAGGGTCCTTTGGCCATTGTTGCGCCTGTTTTGGTGTAGAGCTATAAAGTCCAATTGCTTTCTGTCTGGCAAATTTTTTTTTTTTTTTTTTTATATACACTCTTCTCCATTT
This sequence comes from Amia ocellicauda, assembly GCF_036373705.1. Taxonomy (NCBI): domain Eukaryota; kingdom Metazoa; phylum Chordata; class Actinopteri; order Amiiformes; family Amiidae; genus Amia; species Amia ocellicauda. The sequence continues at coordinate 29,970,698 of NC_089855.1, read as the reverse complement.
GCAGAAAAAATACCGCACTGCAAAAGAAGCGTATGAAAACCTTTTGCAGACAGAAAATCTTCCTGCACAGGTGAAGGCAACTACCCTGCAACAATTAGGTAGGTATTTTGTTTTTTCTGTAACCCCCGAAAACATGTGCATTCTTTATTAGACCTACATTTCCCTCGAGCTGTAGCCTATAGGTTTGAAGAAAATGGCAAACAAGTGCGAGTTTTTGATTGGGAAACACTTTTTTGCAGGTTTAAATGTAATTTTTAGCCAGTTCTTGTAATGGAAAACAATGTATTTAATTATGGGTTTATTTTTTAACTTTTCTAACACCTAACAAAAAAAAAAAAAAAGGGGGGGGGGGGGGGGTTTAAGTCCTCCCACACAATTTATGAACACTAGTTTTTTGTGTTATCCGTGCTTTTAATAGTTGTTGCCGTCCGGTTTATGAAGCTGTAATTCCCAAAAGAAAGTGATTTAGAATGAAGGCTCTTGTGCTCCCAATAGACGGAGTTTCTCAATATAAACTTTTCACTCTTCATAATCCTTACCCCATATTTAGTTGAGATAATTACTCTGATTAAGTGTTTAATTTTATGATCCGTGGCTCTAACAATTATGTTTACCTCAGCAAGGAGAGTATGAATCATACAGTACTGTATCAGCCTCACTATTATATGGATGTTTTTTTGTTAGTTATTACAGTTTTTAGTCCAGTTTCAGTGCAGTTGCCTTGGTTAAATCTTGGTGTATCAGAGGATCTCTTAAGCGAAATTGGATTGAGAAACCTTGCTTGGTGTGTTGCCCCTGCAAATGGGAAAATAATATTTCAAAGGCTGTCTTGTCATAGTTCAGAGTTTAATCAATGACATGAGTCTAACAGTCTGGTCGCTTGCTGAAGGGGTGCATTCCTTGTGGGGAGAATATTGTACCTTGTCTTATTCCAAATGAACTCACCACAGCTTTATAAAGTGCTTAGCTTGTAAAAAATATTGATATACAGCTCTTGAAAAAATTTAGACCACTGCAATTTTTTTTTAAATCGGCACCTCTACATGTATGGCAGCCATACCTTTCAATTCATATTTGTATTTGGAATTTGGGAGAAATGTCAGTAGTTTATAGAATAAAACAAAAATGTTCATTTTACACAAACACATACCTATAAATAGTAAAACCAGTGAAACTAATATTGCAGTGGTCTCAATTTTTTTCAGAGCTGTATATTATCCCAGGTCTGAGGTGACCTTATTATTATTTTTTTTAATGAAGTGTTTGGCAGAAGGTTCCAGTATTCCCTTCCCTTCTCTCTCCATGTTGTCAATGCAGTTTTCCTTAGTGACTCTTTCTGTACTATCCTCTGGAGTCTTTCCAGGTTTGCCTGATGCAACAACTCCTTATTATTGTATTAGTGTTTGCTCCCTCCCCCACCCCCAACACACACACACACACAACCCTGCAAAACATTGACACGTTCTTTCAAAGTGTCTCACTTTAGACAGTTACCCTGTTATAAAACCGTTTAAATCGTTGGTGGAATTGCCCTTCTTGGAGCTGTTGCCATGGTGACTCCCATTGTAGGCGGTTAGCCACAGGTGTTTGGAATACGAGTAGGCTTGTGTGTATGTTTCGGTGTGTGCGTTTCTGTTTCTGCGTGGCTGCATTCCCAGCAAAGGCCAGGGGGGCAGTGTTTTTTAGTGTCTGGGAGCCGTCACTACTTCCTAACAACTGCTTCGGTGTCTGATTTTGGGGAGGCGGCGTGTTGTTTGGACATGGGTATCTCCGATGGTGTCTTTGAAGACCGTGGTGGCGGCCCTCCCACCTCCCCCTACCCCTCCCTATGTCTAGCTTGGACTGAAGGTCTTCTGCAAACAACAACCATTTGCTTGGTTTGAGACACCTCAGGGTTTCTCTTATTGTTGTTTTTTTGCACGTCTGCCTGGATGAAGCCTTTTGCATTTGCAGAGTTCTTTAATGCAGTTTTTGTAGCGATATTCTTCCCCAACAGTTGACCGTTTTTCAAATGAATAACGGTTTGCAGGGATGTTCCTTTTTTTTTTTTTTTTTTTTTGCCTAACTATTTTCTCTCTCCTTCCTCCTCCTTGACTTTTCTTCACCTCAGGCTGGATGCATCACACAGTGGATCAGTTGGGAGATAAAGCCAATAAGGAAAGCTATGCTATTCAGTGTCTGCAGAAGTCTTTAGAAGCAGATCCAAACTCTGGACAGTCTTGGTACTTCCTTGGCAGGTAATCTTGTTTGTTATTAATATATCCTGTGCACTTTAGCTTCCAAGTCGAGCTAGTATAAGATATTGCTTGGAGACAGTTTTTTTCTTTTTTTTTTTTTTAAGATAAAAAAAATATCTCTAGGATAGTTTTAATTTATTTTTCTGGCTGCATGTACTGCATGTATATATATATAATATATATATATATATATATATATATATATATATAAAATCTCATGCGTGTGTATGGATGTGCTTATGAATGTGTGAGAATGTATTTGTAATTGAAGGCAAATTGTTCTAATACACAGAGGCTATTAATAATGCCACTTTTTGTGCTTTTGGATATATTGTAGTTCATATCCAATGTATTTTGTAGAACTATTAGTATTTGTATGTTTGCATATCTTACTCAACTTTTGTAATATTACACCAAATACTTTAGTTGCATATCTCCCATGCACCTTCTCATCACTTTTAAATATTAATATGGTGGTTTCAAGTTTATTTTTGGTGAGGGTGAAATGGAGAACAAATCTGATAGGAGGACTCCAGCTCAATGCTGAAGGCAATATCCATTTTCTATTGTAAATACTTTTTTTCTGCTTAAGGCCATAGTCAGTTTAAAACTGAGTTCTTATCAGATCTCTAGCTTCTAACGTTACGCTTTGATGCTTTATTTCACCTACATTTGTGAAAGTGATTTTTCTGTCGCTAAACTGCTGCTGCTCCCTCAGAAAACTTGAATAGTTTGTTTTAGTTCGATTTTCTTTTCATTATACAAACCTATTCACACCGATTTCCTCCAGGGTTTGTGGCCCATACCCGTCTGCTTGTGTTTAAAGAAAGTCTGAGTGAACAAGGCCTAATCAAGTCTAGCCCCTTGGGGTTCAACATCAAATCTGGAAAAGGCTTGAACCTGAGGCAGCACACTCATAAATCAGCCCCGTAACTTATTGTAGCCATTAAAAGATCACAGAATTGAGAGAAGTAGACATGAACCTTTCAATACCTTAACTTTTTTGTTCTGAAGATGTGCAGATAGTCAAACATCCTTTCAGATCATTGAATTTTTTTTTTTTTTTATATAATTTAATACATATACTGAAATAATGCAATAAGCAAAGTCTTTCTGGATGCCACCACTTCCGACCTTGTCATTATGATGTATTATTCAGAAGTCAGAAGTTGGCCAACCCTGAAGATATTTGTGTAGCATACCAGAATATCGGTGCTTTGTGTAGACCAGGACTGACCGTGTGCAGCCGCGAGTGCACTCATTATCGTGTCTAGTGTGTGCTCTGCTGTGTAGATAAACCTCCTTAAGCCATCCCTTGTCATGGCAGCGTGTACGGCAGGAGTAACCCGGGAACACGTGGCACTTTGTATTGAAAACAAAATGACCGGAAACGAGCCAGGCTTTCTGTGGCATTGTAGACATCACACTAAGCTGTCTGGCTGGTTCACCCATGTTTCTTTATGGTTAAACAAATGTTTAATTAAAGGCTAAGGCTTTACCCACATTAACTCTTACATTGCTTTCTGTACCAAGTTTCCTTCCAGCAGAAAAGCGATTTAATCAATCTGTCTGTGTGCCTCCATTAATCCAAGCTTGTCATTCTCTCTTGCAGGTGCTATTCGAGTATTGGAAAGGTTCAGGATGCCTTTATTTCTTATAGGCAGTCGATTGATAAATCAGAAGCCAGTGCAGACACGTGGTGTTCTATAGGGTAAGGACCCCATGAATTTTGATTCTCCCCATTTCCTTGCAAATGAAAATTAGATGTAAAACTTGCAGTATTTTAGAGCAGAGAAGGGGGCTATTACTCTGTACATTTCCATTCACATTGGCCATATATTGGTAATAGATTAAACCTAATTCTGTTTTGAATGTAATGTTAATCTATATAACATTTCTAATTTTCAGCTTATGCAACAAACTTGAGCAAATTGCATTTATTTCAAGTTTTATAAATAAGGACATGCTTTTTCACAAATAGTTTTATTATATTAACCTTGATGTTTTTATGGTGATTTAGATTTCATAATCTGAGAATTTTTTACATTTATTCAAATTTCCTGTTTTAATTTAGCTCATCTATCTCTCTCCAAATCTTGATCTTGATTTTTCCAGATGTCGTCCTCCTCCTCCTTGCAGGATAGCCCATTAATGATCTGCTAGCTAACTCTAAGTGACAGGTGTGCCAGCGGTTCAGTGAGAGTAGCTTGTTTTGACAGGACATAGGTAATTTGGGTGTATACATTTAGTTGTGGGTTGGTACAGGATTCAGTGCAAGAGTTGTAATGGCAAATCAGGGACAGTGGTTGATAGGTGTCATAGGTGTGGGGTTGAGATCTTAACACTTATTTATTTTTAATTAGAATCTTTTTTTTTTTTTCCAGTACAAGTTGTTTTTTAATTACCTATTGATCGGGGAAATCACCTTTTTGAAGTCTGTCCCCTTCAAGAAGACTCTTCCATAACATCTCTTTCAGTTGAAGAAAACAAGCTTTGCCCCTAATTTCTGCTGTTTGAATTTAAACTCATTAAAGTTTCCAACTGAAATATCAACATTAGCCACTCAGTTTTCTTGTTAGTATTAAGGTGCTGCAGTGTTTGCTTTATTGCATTTTGGAGATCAGTTTTCAATGAATAGATAACGTAGACGTCATGAATGCTCTTCCAGATCAACTGGAAATTAGATTTCCCCGGCTTCTTGAGTGATGTCAGTCGTTTCACTAAACAACCATGTATAAATACCCTTAAATAAAAATCTATTTGAAAAAGTTCCTGAGGCATATATTGTTGACTCCAATTAAATTTTTATACTAAATATTTTTCTACATTTGGAAATGATTAAAGTCATCCTTGATTTTCATGGTTTGTACGCAATTCCCAGTAATGTTACCAAAAAAGCCCTGGAAAGTAATTTGCCAGTGCTTCTAATTTCTTTAGAAATTGATCGCCAGAACATTATAAAACAAGCAAACGCTACAGGAAACGGAGAAGTTAGCATTGATAACTTGTCTGGAAAGGTATAGCCCTTCAGATTTACATTTTAATCCTATGCAGTTGTATTTGCTTTGTGAAAGTGTACACCACAAAAAACAAGATGGAATATTTCACTACCAAATCCTTTTGAGAATCGCTTTGATATTACACTCCTGGACTTGATGCAACAATGGCATTTGGTTTCTTTGAAGATACCCTTGTTAGACATGTTTTTTTGTTTGTTTGGAAAATGGAAAAAACTCAATTTTAATTAGGAATCAAAGTGCAGGATTAATTTGGGGATTATTTAATTCTTAGTGGATGATAGTATTTTGAAGACTGCCTTTAAAATATTATTGGGGTTGTAATGTAATTAGAACAGATAACTACTAGAAGACAACTTGCACTTATTGTGTTTTTTGAGCTGTGGGTCATCTGGCAAGAATATATGATGCCTGCTAGATTGACTGGGAAATTAAGCAAACATGCACAGGCTATAATTATAAGTGGAGAGTTCGATCTACATGGCACTTGTGGGTTGCAGATACACAGGCACAGCTGCCAGCTGCAGGGTTGTGATTGTTTCCCTGTGGAAGGTTCAGAATGTGTAGTGGGGGGGGCTTAGCTTAAATCTGTGAAAAGAAAACGGGAGCTCAAGGACATGGCGGTTCCCTTTTTTTTTTTTTTTCTTTATAAATCTGTGGAGATTTCACAATTTGTTCCTCCCTCTTTCTCTCTCTCCCTCCCTTCCCCTCTTCTTAGTGTGTTGTATCAGCAGCAGAATCAACCGATGGATGCATTACAGGCCTATATCTGTGCTGTCCAACTGGACCACAGCCACGCTGCAGCCTGGATGGACCTGGGCACCTTGTACGAATCCTGTAACCAGCCTCAGGATGCCATTAAATGTTACATTAATGCAACAAGGAGCAAATCGTGTAGTAATACCTCTGCCCTCACATCCCGGATTAAATACTTACAGGTAGAAACTGTTTTGTTCCGTCGCAACAGGTCATTTAGCTGTGAGGTGGGGGTCGTCATAGGTGTCCTGCTTTTTGGGCTCTGTTTTTGTTCTTTGTGTCTCCCTTTTTTGTGTGTTTAATTCTTTGGGAGGGTGGGTGTTTCCCTGCAGAGTTTCCTTACAGCCTCAGTGCCGTGTGTATTCACCGAGGCCCCACTGAGGGGCTGTATTTGTTTTTTGTTTTTCTTTATTTTGCATCCATTGATTTTGATAAATTACTTTATTATTGTTTTTAATTTTAATTCAGTGGTTGAGATTTGAATATGGACAGTATTCATGTTAATGTGTATGAGTGAGAGAACATTTTCACCAGTACATTTTGAAGCATAATTTCATGGCATTAAGACACCAGCTATTTTCACAGACTTTTTATTAATTTAAAATTGATTTTCATTCATTTAAAATATATATATATACATACATAAATATATATATTTGTTACATATTTATATGTAATCAGCCCAGACCTCTCCCCAGGAGGCATATGATACCCTTGAAATATTTTTTTTTTTCCTCTCTAAAGATTGTTTCTTTGCTGAAGTATATCACAGTGGCAGATTTAGTAGAAGATCAGAGTGCGTATTCCTTAGATCAGTATTAAATGTGTTTTTACGTAATTTTTCCTAGGCTCAGTTGTGTAACCTTCAACAAAGTAGTCTACAGAGTAAAACTAAAATGCTTCCTAGTATTGAGGAAGCATGGAGCCTACCAATCCCTGCAGAACTTACCTCCAGACAGGGCGCGATGAACACAGCGCAGCAGGTGAGAAGAGATAGACCGTCCTGTAGAAACCCCAATAAGGGCCAGCCTCACTAAACACTTACGCCAGTGAGAGAACTCCTCTTGTGCAAGGAAAAACAAAAGTGGAACTGTTAGGCTAAGATCAGCCATATCCCTGCCACCGAGTTGTGCGGCTGAGGGATGAGCCCTGGTCCGTTTCCCCTCAGCTCTGCACCTCTGATGCGAGGCATCAGGAAGTTCAAGTAAATGCTGTTAAACCAGCATTGATCACTGTGGCCTTTTTTGTATTTTTTGTATTTATTTTGTTTATTGGCAACTCAAAAATGATGCATCTGATCAGAGGAACCTAAACCGAATGGAACTCAAGGCACGAAAAGATAATTTTGGTGTAAAGCTCAGGTGAAACAGACTTGATTTACTGTTTATCCTAATCTCTTTATGTTGAGGTTTGCAAAGGCTTGCATTTTTGTTTCTCCTTTTACAATTGGAGAAAAATGTATTGAAATGAAATCAAATTGCACACTGAAGGTAATGGTTAGTGAAAGTGGCCCTGTATTTTGTTACTTTTATTTTTATTACTATTACTATTATTATTATTATTATTATTATTATTATTATTATTGACGGTATTAATCATCCATTTTAAAATGACTAACTTCAATCTGAATCTGCACATCATCAAAATATGACACTAGCTGTCCATGCAAATTGAAAAAGGCAAAAAAAAATCAAAACAATGACTCATAACTTGAGACGTGTGGTTGTGGTTCAAGGTTTCAGTAGTGCATTTTGTAGGTTTCTTTTGTCTTGGTATTGTTTTAGAAGTCTTAAATTCTTAGTCACTTTTATTTGTCCCCTTATTGTTCTGGCAGCTAGTGTTAATTATCCCGTGTGCCCCAGTTTCGTTCCTTCTGTGTTACTTGGGGAAGGCTGATACCTCAATGCATTTCCATTCAATGTGCACTACAACACCGTATACTCGTTGCAGCACTATTTTATCATTAAAGATTCTACTTTCTGGGGGATGACTTTTATTTTTCCGTATTTTTCTTTATATTTCTTACCATGACATCCATCAGTTATCTTAATAGTTAAATGTACAACTCATTCATTTTTTCAACATGTAAGAAACAGCTAGCCATTTAATTGAAACTTCATGGATGACTGAATGCAAACTAATTTGTTAAATGTCTATTGGTAAAGTTTAATGTGCATCAAGATATGTACCTGTTTATGAAAACTCTTTATGCAATATATATATATATATATATATATATATTTTATCTTGCTGTGCATGAGTTCTATGTTATGTTTATCTTTACCTCTTTATTTACTGTAGCCTTCTCACGTGAATTATTAGGAATGCAGTCATACCTATTCTGAAAGATCACTAATAACCAAAAATTCTCACTGCAACGTAGAGTACAAATTAGGCTCCAAAACAACATTATAGAAAGGTAATTTTATTCCCCCTGTTCTAGTGCAAGTGCTTTGGAGTGGGCTAAAACCTTGACATTTTTAATCTGATTTTGTTTTCCTTTTCAATAATTGGTACACCAAAATAAAGCTAGAACCGTTCCGATACATATGTTAGTTTGTTTTTAAAATTCAGGTATTAGTCACAATTTAGGACTGATAGTTTAAAATTTGAGAATGTGATAGCTATGATGAGGTACAGAAAAATAACCATGTATTGCAGTGAAAGGACATGAGAAAGGCCTCTTAACAGTAAGTAATGCGTTAGAGATTAACTGCACGATCTTCTATGCCCACATATCTATTGGTTTTTGATAGCATTTTAGCACTTCTATATATATTATTTTATACACACACATTAACAGACTTGGGTGGATAGGTATGTATAACATTTGCATGAGCTTTCATTTTGAAATATTCAGATATATACGTCTTTGGTTTTCATGGTATCTCCACACATAACTGTAAGGTGTGGTTTAAAGTGTGATTATATCATGCTCAAATGTGTTAACAGCTCTCATAATCACTTAATTTTTCAGATTGGCTAACTAGACCTTGTGTTTTTGTTGTACTGCAGTAGAAGTCATTCCTGTTGTGCTAAATTGGTCTACAGACATTGAGACACAAAACTGATGTACTTATTTTTTTCAGTTCATTTGCATGGTCATTAATGTGAGAGAATTCCTTAGAATAAATGTTTTTATGTTGCGGCAAAACCTCCTGCAATGACTTAAGTGTGCAGATGTGAAGAAAGTGAAAACATCATGTCTGTCACTCTTACTTTCTGTTGTAGGCCTGTAAACCTCATCAGAATAATGATGTAGGCCTTGGACAGCCACAAATGCCCCAGCAGTCATTGCCTCTACACATGGCTCCTTCTGGCCAAGTAGATGATCAATCCAGTCCTGCCAAGAGAAAAAGAACATCAAGCCCAACCAAGGTACTTTCAGAGAGGATCTTCTGCTGGAACTGTGCAAACATTTTAAGCCAACTATATTTTGTTACTTTTATTTTTTCAGTAGTTATACAATTGTAAAAGGTTTATATTTGTTCAATAGAAATGTAAAATGTAACCAGACAAGTGGGAGCCATGTGTAAGTGTGTGAAAGTTGTCCAGGTGGGTGTTTTTAATAAGGGTGTTAATTTCAGTCGCTCACTAACAATTGTGGAGGTATACATACTGTATGAATTCGTAACCCGAAGACGGATCAAGTTTTGCAAAGCCAAAGCCCTACACCCCAGGGAAGGACAAGATACCACCAGCACCTTCCTTCCTTCATTTGATCTTAAGACATTGATCTACTAACTAAGTACTTCAACTGACTGATGTTTTTTTTTATAGTTTGCTATGACTCGCAAAGTTTAAACATTAAATTTTGTACTGCCCTGCTGGAGGATTTTTTTTTAGGTTACGAGTGTGGGCTTTGGAGATGCATCAGATTTTTTGTTTGTTTTCTTATCTAGCCCAATCTAGCACTGTGGTTTTGGCTGTTGCAAACTATGCACTTCACTGCTTTTAATGTATGCTCTCCTGTGTTCAAAACAGAATACTCCAGATTCCTGGGCAAGCAGCCACACTGTTTCAAACAATCCAGTACAACAGCAAGTTCCTAACTGGTACTTAACACCACCGAAGTTACAGGTACATCATCCTTGGCTATGCTTTTTTTTTTTAAAGCCCAAGGGAACAGTGAAGTGCTGTGAATGGTTGGGAAATGTGGCAGGGCATGTATATCACTGACCTTTTTGCCATCTCGCTCCCTTCCTAATTAAGCTTCTGGATCAGTTACGGACTAACAGGCAAAACCTGAAGCCAGTTCAGCTGCAGATGTTGGAACAGCTGGAGGGGCAGTTTGCTTTGATGCAGCAGCACCAGCAGCAGGTGAGAGAGGATTGTAACTTCTCTCCAGACTCCACATTCTTGAGCTGGAGAAAATGCGTATATGGGTTGGATTGTAAATGTCTCTTACCTTCATATTACGGAGGAAGGTTCGTTTCTGAAAGGAGGAAGTAGGTGGAAAATGGGAGCACGTTGTGTATCTAAAACTTTACAGGAAGGATAAATACCAAATACTGAATCTGTAAAGCAAAATGAATCTGTCCTCTAAAAATGGCTTTGATTTAGTGTTTATTTCTGCAGGTAGAGATACAAAACCAGATTGTATAAAAGTGATGGGATTTGCGGGCTTTGGTACAGATTGAGCACATTTGTACTTTACAATGTGTACTAGTATAATATGAATAGCTTGTATGCTTTTGTTATAGTATCAGTTTATGAATCTTGATTCTCCACAAATTGTTGTGTACCCTGTTAGTCCAAAACTTCAACGCAGAACTGAGCATGATAGTTTCACGATGGTCCATAAGTACACCAGGTTTTGTGTAATCTTCTATCAGTGAAATAGTTTTCTACACATAAGAATATCAGAATAAAAGTCCCAAGCTTACGCATTCAGACCTACTAACACTTTTCCCAACAGCCAGGATAGAATGATTTTAAGTATAATTGCAATGCTTGTTCCATGATTGGTTGAAGTAAATTTACTCTCATGTGCCCATAACCGGCCTCCTGTTCATGCAGTGAATTCATAAACCACAAACGCAGGCTGGTCCTGTCAGCTGTAATGAGGCTACTAGAGCTGTGCAGAGGAAGCCTATTCATCTCCAAAAGAGAGGAAGTCTGTTGGGAACTCAACATGTAGGACTGTGCACTTAAGCAATGCTATATCTACATCTCTGATATATTACCAACTAACTTCTCAGTAAACAATTAATTCAACTTTTGTTTGAATATACTTAATGTATTGTTGGCTAGCTGTTACATGTCATGTTTGTGTGTATAGATTGTTGGATAGTGATCTATCTATATTTATTAGTGTTTTTTTTTGTTTAATTTAAATTCTCTAACTAGCACAGGGGCTATGTTCCATGTATCCCTTTAGTTATTGATCTTCCGCAGCAAGGTGTGTTAAGCAAATAAAGCCCTGTGTGGACTGCAAAGGGAGTAATCACAGTACCAAAAATGTCCTATTCGGTCCATTGGCGTATATATAATAGTGGTGGGCAACACTGATCCTTGAACACTGGAATCTTCTCGGCTTTGTTCCACATCCATTAAAGCATCATCTCCAGGTTGTTAGCAAATTAGAGAGCCAAAAAATAACTTCCAGGACTATGGCTGCCCACCACTGGAGAACACTACAAGGGGTCATTCCTTGAGATGGGGCTGATGTTTGTTTTTTGTTTGTCCCTGCTCAGATGAGACAAAATGTCGGACAGGTGCGACCAGCTGCTCTTCCGAACGGGCCAACTGTCGACTCTTCACTGCCTACAAACTCGAACTCTGGTTTGCAGCCCCACGTGGCTCTGGCCAGAGCCCCAAATGTCCTGCAGCCTGCAGTGCGGCCGGCATCTTCTGGCCAACCACTCGCCAACGGACCTTTCCCAGCAGGCTCTGCTCCCTGCAGCACAGCTGGAATGCTGGGTAACACAGACACTATTTCTGTAGGCAATAATCACACGACAGGAATGGGAAGCAACGGAAACGTGCCTTACCTGCAGCAACACGCACTAAGTCTACCTCATAACTGCACAAACCCGACCAGCAGCAGCAACAGCGACGCAGAGGAGCCGTGGAAAAACCAACACGTTAACTCCACTCAGGTACCTGTTCCCAGCCTTTTCTTTTTTCTCTGTGTATATGTGGATTACTTTGATTGATGGAGTAAATCTTATCATTGCTTGCTCGCTCAAAATCAGGCAAACGTTCAAATACCAACAAAGCAACAAATTGATTGTTCCATTTCGTATGTACTATTTAGTCATGCACTCCAAAGGTGGTATATTTTTCAGCTATTTAGCAAAAAAATAATTCAAATCTAAAGAAAATTTGGCCACAAATGAGTTGGTCTACTCCTTCTGAAGTTAAAAAAAAAAAAAAAAAATCTATGAATCAGAAAAACAAAAACAATGCTACTTGCTACTACATGGCAATGTTTTTTTTTTTTTTCTACAACTTTACACAACTTCATTAGCATGTGAAACTGCCCAGCTGCTGACATTTCTTTGTCTTGATTTTCTTAATATTCTTCATCCATATAAACCTTAATCTACAGAGAATGTTAGAATAGTGTAACTTAAGTTCAAGGTACTTCTTGGAAACTTTTTTTTCTATCTCTTCATATCTTACACAGCAAGAGTTCGTTTATTACAGAAACCGCAGACGGCTTTCATAAATGAAATGCGCTGCGTGGGTCTTTCAGCATGAGACTCATTTTTGAATAACTGAACAAAACTTCAGCAATCGAGCACACAAACTCAAGGGCAGGATCAATGCTAATGTGTAAGGCTCCACAGATATGAAAGTTTTGAAACTGTCTTTGCTGTCGAGCAACATTCCCTGTACAAGGTCTACCCAATTCTTCTCTCTCTCTCTCCTCTCTCACTATTTCTATCTATATTTATATAATTGCTTGCCATGTGTTATTGCAGCATGTCAGAAATTAATTCTGATAAAAAGCCTTGGGAAATGAAGTCTGTTTTGACTCAATTTAAATGAATAGATGTAGCTTGCACTGTATAGTGGTTATGAATGTATTATTATTTATAGATTTATCTTGGTTTTATGAGGTAGATTTTTGCTTTTTTGGCCCCATATAAAAGACTATCCATAGTCTGATACATGAATGACTAGGCTGTAACAGACGAGCAATAATATTTATCGCTAGTTTTGTGTGTTAATTTAAGTCAATGACAAACATGTTACTGCATTACTTCATGGTTTATATTACAGTAGAAAAGTAATTGTTTTCATTCTTTAGATGACACTGTTTAAGAGCAAGCTGAAACCCAGTATTGGGATCTGGTCTCAGCTGTATTCCAGTTGAATTAAAATAATCGATCTACAGATAACGGTCATTGGAAATGGATTTGTTTTGGATGTTCAGTGATATTCTTGTGTGTGTGTCTGTGTGTATATATGTGTGTGTGTGTGTGTGTATATATATATATATATATATATATATATATATAT
>NC_089855.1:29939718-29952218 GCF_036373705.1 Amia ocellicauda | reverse complement strand
CATTTATCATACTGGGTTTAATCAATAACACAAGGAACATTCCAGTGGCACACTTCTGAACATCATCCATATTATTGTTTTGTGAAACTGGAGGAGATGATTGTAATAGCAGTGATTTTTCATGAAAATATAGCCATGAGAAAATGTTTTTTAAACTGAAAATGTTTTTTAAATTATTATTGCATCTGCTGGTTGATGTATGCTGTAAGCTATGTTGTTCTTGACCAATATTATGGAGTTCTGGAATAAGAATGTTAGAAAACAGAAGATCATCCTTGTTTTGAGGAGAGGGGGGTAAATATAACAATTAATATCATGTTGCTGTCTGGGCAGTGCATTAAATCCGTACCACTGGGTGTTCCCAGCTGGTTAAGGGCCTTGTGTCGACTAAATCATAAACGGAGGCGATGACTGAGAAGGACAGCAGGTGTGAAAAGGTTCCCAGCGAGGCTGCTTCTCAAACTACCCTTGTGGTCACCTGTATCCCATTTTCCACTGGTCAGAATGATCCAGTTTGATTCTAATTGTCCTGTCACCGTTAAGGATATTCGTTTATTAATTTATCTCGTCACTGTGTTTACATGGCCCTTTGAATGTCACGTACGATCTCACGGTGCACTGCAGCACCGGTGGCGTTGGGGCGGACATGCTCGGGTGTTTCGTGTCTTTGATCAAAGGGTAAAGCTACAAAACATTGCTTCCGTTTTGACCCCCCGCCGCTTCCCCTAGCACTGGGTTGATTTATCATTGAGACGTACAGTGTAGGATGAAAATGTTTAACAGATTTAAGGAATGTTGGCAGCTAATCTCTCTGCACTTAAAACACTGATGTATGGTTGTGTAATCACAGAGGAGTCTGCCTGCAAGAAACTGTCTACTGAGGTGGTTCAGGCTTTTTTCCGTTTTCATTGAAATACCCTCTTTCCAATTGCCCATTCTTTTAATCAGAAATGGCACCGCAGGTGGAGCCAATTCCTCAATGCCATGAAATTACAGAACGTAATGGTTGAAATTACTGCAGGTCTATCAAACGTGCACTTCAACACGCAGTCTTAAACCACGCCATTAAAAAGTCTTAGCCAACCGAACAGGAGGGCTCCACAGCCAGCATGATTAAAAAGGAGTGGGCTGGAAGAAAAGGAAAAAAACGTGCTGTTTTGGATGCTGTACAGAGGCCCAATCTCGCTTGCAACTCCAACATGTGACTCAGCATGTCCATTCCGTGTGCTGTCAGTTGTTTGGCACTGACTTTGCAAAGGAGATGCAAACCGCCTCTTGTGAGCGATGCCGGGTCATTGCTCAGGTGTGCCAGTGGAAAAGGCGTTATAACCATTGTCATGAGCACTTAGTGGTACTTTTTTTTTTTTTTTTTTTTTTTTTTTTTTTTAATCGTTTCTTGTATTGGTTTCCTTCTTTTTGTGAATTGTCCTCTGCTGCTCGTGGTTGAATTCATGTCTGGCGCTGTGCAATATGCTTGGCTAAGCTTTTTTTTTTATTATCCCTAACTGCTATGGCCACTCCCTAATCCCTCTACCCTCATTCAGTGGAACTTCGGAGCTTACATGTAATATTCCGCCTTGTGTACCACTAATACGCAAGGCATATGAGGGGCCTGTGGGGGCTGTGAGGGAGTTTTGGCTGCTGGACATATTTCTTAGACACCCTTATCCAGGGCAACTCCAGTTCATCACATTACTTATACGTATTAGGACTGAGCTGGTGAAATTTTTTGATTATCGATATACAGATGAAGAATATACCACGTTGCCTTGTATATTCTTCTTTAAGTAGGAAGACTCTACAGATTCACTTTCCAATTGTTTTATTGTTCAGTCATACAGAACTACACAAATACAAAATAAAAGAAGGCCTACTGTTAACAAATACACACAAAGCGAATAAAATGTATTTAAAAGAACGATGTGCAAATGTCTCCATTGCAAATTGTTTTAAGTCTTCTAAAGTTGCCGATGATAAATTCAGAATTTAAATGGAGCATTTGAACTTAAGAATTGGACCGAATAGTTGAAGAGAATGCAACATCTTAAAAAAAAAAAAAAAGTATATATTGATTTTATTTTAATGCCTGTACTGTTGATTAGCTCTCTATGTAGCTGTAATTAATTTTGACAGGACGGTGGGATTTATTTTTTATTTGTGATTGGCTAAACTAAAACATACCTTGGCTAACATTAGTCGCGTTAGTGTAGCGTGTATTTCCGCAGATCTGCGCGGCTCCACCAATGGGATTAGTGGAATTCTGCAGATCTGAGCAAAGCTGTGGAAATGTACACTACAAGAACGCCACCAATGGCTTCCTCACAGATGAGTTGTGTGGAGAGTCTTTGACAAAGTAAATAAACACTTAAGTGTATAACATGTACAGTGCAATTAAACTACCCCAAATCTACAGCTCGTATGTTAAGCCACATAAAAGCCAAACACCCTTCAATGACATTAGCAATGACAGAAAAGGAAAGCTGAAATGCACAGGTGTGTTTCCAAATGCAGACCGGCAGTCTGAGGCTCTCTTGAGTGTGGTTTGTAAACGTGCAAAAATAAATTTAGTTAAGTAGATGTATAAATTAGCTAGAAAAAGTCTAATATATTTTGTATTTCGCTGTAATGACCTGAGACCATTACATCAAGGACGCCAATGTTAACGCATTTTCATTTCAGCTCACATTGCTAAACTATTATAGAATAAAAATTAAATCAGAATTAATCAGGTATTTTTAATGTTTAATAAAGTTTAGATTTTATAATGAAGTTATGAAATTTTTGCAATTGCAAAAATTGTCACATTGCATTATTTCACATTTACTGTATATAAACTTAGGAAGGCGGGGCGACTATTCGAATAGTCCTTGACAACACCTGTGGAATTATTGATAGTCAAAATATTTGTCATGCACATCCCTATTTAAAATACACTTTTTAGATTCAGATATTTTAAACAATGTAATTGACTTGCAATGTTTTTTGTTGTTTTTAGTGTTACAGACGTAATGTTTCAGTTATGTTGTGGAGGTTCCCTGATGAAAAAAAACATTTACTTTGTCCGGCTTTAACGATCACATTGGAGTTGCAATGTTTCTTTAATAGTTTTCTGGCCCTCACAAATCGAATCGATATTGTGCTTGATTTATCCAAATTTTGCCAGGACTGGATCAGAAAACAAATGCCAAACTCTGTCCTATAGCCAGATGACTATACAGGTCATCATGAGAGGTTGAGAACTGGATCTCATGACTGCAGGTGCTCTGGCTTGACCAGCATCCTTCATATTGTCTCAACTCCCATCCCCAATAGTGTGAGCCCTACCACTGTGTGGTTGTACTGTTGATGAATTACATATTACACAAAATGTCATTGCTATACTTCTGAATCAAATGTCTATTTTTCATAAGCACATTAATTGTTCCATTTTTCATTTTGGTCACCTATACACATTCACAAACACTCACACCCATCCTGTAATTTCTAGTAGCTGTGTATTTTAGTAATGAAGCACTTTTGGTGGTTGACACCTTTCCTGTGAAGGGCTTAGAAGCATTTCATTAAAAGGTGGAAAAAGTTGAACCCAGTCTGCCCTGTAGTGGTCACACCATGTAGGGCTTTCCCAGCATGCTCCTTTGGTGGCTCTCTTTTATAATATCTGTACTGCAAAATGAAAGAGGAATGTTCCTTTCAGTAGGAAAAGAAGAATTTGTATACTTTTAAGTCAATCAAGTTTAACATCAGTAACTGTAAGAAAATTGATGCATCTTTCATGGACAATTCAATGTAAAAACAAAAATGTGCAAATGTGTTCTGTTAATGAGACCGAGCATTTTAATGTTAATATTAGGGTGGTTGATACAAATTTAAAAGATGCATTTCAAGACAGGGCCAATAAATATATACAGTGCATTTTTCTGGACAGCCAGTATCTACAGGAATAAGTCAAAGCAGATAGTGACTGCTTGTGGGTAGTCCCTCTCTTTTCAACTGAAATATACATCACACTTCCCCTACCACAAACATCATTAATTTGGATAACTTTTGACTCGTTCATCAGTACTGACGTACCTTGCAGTCCTGGAGGCTCTTGTACTCAAACTCGTACAATGCAGTACTCCAACCTCGCAAGTGTAATGTATTACTTCAGTCATGGGCATTGTGAGACGGTGCCATAAGCAGACAAACACTGGAGTGAAGCATGTGGATGTTGTCTCTAGTTTGTTGTGGCCTGGCTCAACTGTCATGAATATCGTGTTGGCTGATATCATGAAGCTAGCAGGGCTATATGTGTTAAAATTGGTATAATGTGTGTTCATCATTTATTTGGTTTATCTGTTTAATGTATAAATGTCTGTCCTCCCTCCTTCTATTTTTCAGAAACCTGGGGAAGAATGGTCTATCAAATAGTAGCATTTTACTAGACAAGTGTCCACCCCCCAGACCGCCACCTCCACCCTTCCCTTCGCTGCCAAAGGACAAACTCAACCCTCCAACTCCCAGTATTTACGTGAGTATGACTCATTGGGGTGCTTCTATGATAGATTACCCACAGCCCTTCTTCATTTGTTACCCAGAAAAACAGAAAAGCAATAACTATCAGATGGGGACAGCGCTGAAAGGAGCATGTGTGAAGTTAACTGCCAAATTCTCACATCACGATAGTGCTAGTAGCCCGAAACGAGTGTTGTCCCCGCAGTCCGAACTGTCACTCTTAATATTTAATTTCTCATGTTTTCACAGCTGGAGAATAAGAGAGACGCTTTCTTTCCACCTTTACATCAGTTCTGTACGAATCCTACAAACCCCGTCACCGTAATCCGAGGCCTCGCGGGAGCTCTTAAACTAGGTGAGTTTCACCCCGGCAAAGCTTGGCACTAAGTGGAGGTTCGGCAGTTGAAATACTATTTGTTGACTCTTCTAAACCACGTATTGGGCATTCTGTTCAGATCAAGTAGTTTTTTATCATTGTGTATTTTTGGCATCTTGAGTATGAGATCAGATGAACACAATGAAAGCAAATGGTATATTTTCAATGTGTGTGAATTAACCTGAAGGAATAATGTGATTGATCTCCGAATTGCTGGAATTGCTGTCTGGAATTGGGCTTTCCAGTATCTCTTGGGATCCTACTAAAAGTCACAGTCCTTCTGTAAGACATGGAGGTGGAGGTGGGGTAGGTAGGAGAGCTTTACATACAGAACAACAGCACCACCTGCAAGCCAAGAAAGTAATTACATGCCACATGTGTGGGATAGGAGATCATGCCATCACTTTCCTTTTGCTTTTCAGTTCTTAATCACCCTGGTAATCCATTTACTGCACATCCAGCTCAGTGGTGTTTCACACACGGAGGGGCTCTCTTTTCCAGTAATAACACTTCTGTGAAATTTGTGAAATTTTGCAGTTTAATTGGTCTGAGTGGTGTACTGGGGGTGGCGGCCTTGGATGTCTTGAGCTGCCCAATTTTAGCACTAGTAAAATAAGCTCTGTATTCATAGTTTAATAACTCCTTCATCTTGAACTCGCCTTAAAGCAGATTCATGCTCACAACCCCCTCTGCACTCTCCTGTCCCAGATCTAGGTCTGTTCTCTACCAAGACCCTGGTGGAAGCCAACGCTGATCACCTGGTGGAGGTGCGGGCACAGCTGTCGCAGCCTACTGATGAGAACTGGGACCTAACTGGAACTAGGAAAATGTGGCGCTGTGAAAGCAGCAGGTCACACACCACCATTGCCAAATATGCACAGTACCAGGCCTCCTCATTCCAGGAGTCACTACGGGTAAGCACCACCTACTCTTCTGTTGACCCATAAGACCGTGGAAATGACTCATCTACAAGCCTCCATTTCCCACTTTTGTCCACCTGATCATTTCTGCTAAACATGCCAATTGAATTACTGGTCCTTCTGATCTGTTCATGAAGCCTTGTCAGTATTTGTTGTAGTGCCAAAGTGTCCTTGCTTTCATTGAGGAGGGCAGTGTGCTTTGCAACAAGGTTTTATCCCACTGCTTTATTATTTCTTCATTAAATTTATGTATTCTACAATTTGTCCTTGATCCAGTGACGTTTTTATTCACCATGGTTATGAATTAACACTGCTTTTAACACGTATAGCCCGTATCATGACCCAAACCGGGACTTCTCGAAATGCTAGATAGTTTATTTAGAGGGGGAAATAAAAAGTTGTGACAAATGTATAGTTTTTTTCAAGTCTGGTACAGTTCACCATTTTATTTTTTATTCTTATACTTAAAATACTGTTCAGGCATTGCCAAAGATTTTTTTTAGACGTTGAGTGACAAGTGTGCCTGCTGAGCTGAAACGGGCTTGTCAGAAAGCTGTCAAAATCTGCATCAGTTCAGCTAAAAATATTCAGCCTGTGTGTAAGGTGAACCTGCCAGCATCTGCTCGCCCCTTGGAAATTTGCAGCGAAAGGAAGTTTTAAACAAACGTATAGGCTCTTAAAGCCTGTTGACATGACAGTGTGCAGGAAAGAAGGATCTAACATGTATAGAATAACTTAGTGTTTTTTAAATGCATTTCTGAATGTTTTTAACCCAAGCAGCTCAAGTACTGTGTTACAAATTGTGTGCATTCATTTCGTTTTTCTTGTTTGCATTTTTTAAGGAGGAAAATGAAAAGAAAGGTCACAAGGACCATTCTGACAATGAATCGACATCCTCCGATAAGTAAGTAGTGCTCAGAGAAGGGGGGGAATAATGTTGAGATGTGAGTTTCCCTCTCTGTGATATGGGCATTATTTATTCTCTGTTTTTGTTTGATCTTTTTCAGTGTGGGGCGACGAAGGAAAGGACCTTTTAAGACCATCAAGTTTGGGACAAACATTGACTTATCGGACGAGAAGAAGTAAGTTTGTTTGTAAAGGGATTTATTTAATGTGTTGGGCAAAATAAATACAAAGAACAGTGGGTAGGAATGTGTTATGTCATTTCCGTTTTTATCACACTGGTGTTTAATGAAGACCAGTAATCAGGTCTCGTAACATGTAAGGACTCTGAGATATAGTCTAAGTGCATGGAAGAAGAAAAAAAAGACTTAATGTTTCTGTGCAGTGGAGGACTCTTATTGAAGTGCTATTTCTTAAGAACATGCTAATGGCATAATTATGTACTAGACTAAAGCAAATAATCATACAGCATGCACTTGCCAGCTCTTTTCAGAATGGCTTGCTTTGCTCAGATTATTACTGCATAGTTAGTAGTGACAGATTCTTTTAAAGAGATTTTCTTATAAAGAATCTCTCCTTTTTAACATTTTATAATTTTATTTGGTTAGAATGTGGTACCATACAGTTTTTAGTTTTAAATTGTAGCTCAGGATTGGCAACATGGGGTAAAGTAAAACATACAGAACACCATAGTATATAAGGTGTATATACAGTAAAGGAAAAAAGTATTTGATCCCCTGCTGATTTTGTAAGAAATGATCAGTCTATAATTTTAATGGTAGGTGTATTTTGACAGTGAGAGACAGAATAACAGCAAAAAAATCCAGAAAAACATTTCAAAAAAGTTATAAATTGATTTGCATGTTAATGAGGGAAATAAGTATTTATTCCCCTATCAATCAGCAAGATTTCTGGCTCCCAGGTGTCTTTTATACAGGTAACGAGCTGAGATTAGGAGCACTCTCTTAAAGGGAGTGCTCCCAATCTCAGCTCGTTACCTGTATAAAAGACACCTGTCCACAGAAGCAATCAATCAATCAGATTCCAAACTCTCCACCATGGCCAAGACCAAAGAGCTGTTGTGGTCAGATGAAACCAAAATCGAGCTCTTTGGCATCAACTCAACTCGCCGTGTTTGGAGGAGGAGGAATGACCCCAAGAACACCATCCCCACCGTCAAACATGGAGGTGGAAACATTATGCTTTGGGGGTGTTTTTCTGCTAAGGGGACAGGACAACTGCACTGCATCAAAGGGATGATGGATTGGGCCATGTACCGTCAAATCTTGGGTGAGAACCTACTTCCCTCAGCCAGGGCATTGAAAATGGGTCGTGGATGGGTATTCCAGCATGAAAATGACCCAAAACACACAGCCAAGGCAACAAAGGAGTGGCTCAAGAAGAAGCACATTAAGGTCCTGGAGTGGCCTAGCCAGTCTCCAGACCTTAATCCCATAGAAAATCTGTGGAGGGAGCTGAAGGTTCGAGTTGCCAAACGTCAGCCTCGAAACCTTAATGACTTGGAGAGGATCTGCAAAGAGGAGTGGGACAAAATCCCTCCTGAGATGTGTGCAAACCTGGTGGCCAACTACAAGAAACGTCTGACCTCTGTGATTGCCAGCAAGGGTTTTGCCACCAAGTACTAAGTCGAAGGGGTCAAATACTTATTTCCCTCATTAACATGGAAAACAATTTATAACTTTTTTGAAATGTGTTTTTCTGGATTTTTTTGTTGTTATTCTGTCTCTCACTGTTAAAATACACCTACCATTAAAATAATAGACTGATCATTTCTTTGTCAGTGGGCAAACGTACAAAATCAGCAGGGGTTCAAATACTTTTTTCCCTCACTGTATGTGTGCGCATCATCCTTAATATGCTGCCAGAAATGAAGAATAGGCCCCCAGTGTGAGTTTGCTAAAGTGGCATCTGAACTATTTGCAGGTGGAAGTTGCAGCTCCATGAGTTAAGTAAGCTCCCTGCGTTTGCTCGAGTGGTTTCTGCAGGCAATCTCTTAAGCCACGTTGGCCACACCATCCTGGGAATGAACACAGTGCAGCTGTACATGAAGGTACCTGGCAGCAGAACGCCAGGTGAGTCCAACGTGGCCAACTGCCCCAGCGCAGATCCGTTCACCTGCTCTAAATGCAAGTCCTCTGTCGAAAAACGCTCTCTAGCCCGGTCTGGGACTTTATTTGCAAGACATTTTGATCTTGGTGCTTTTAAGTTCACACCTAATCATTTCTCATCTGTTTTACAGTAATATAAATTAAATGGTGAATGAAGCGGGTAGCCATTTCCCTGCAAATTAAGCTACGCCCGTTCCTTTGTTTAGTTGTTCCTGCTTTATCAGACTTTTACATTTTTCAATCATTAACTGTTTAAAAGAGTATTGTAAATCATCTTAGAGAACCAGATCTGCTGTTTTTTTTTTAATTGTGGGTGTGCCAATGTAAGTTAAAACTAAACCAAAATACAAGGTTTAGGTTGTTTATTACAGTCTTGGGTGTTCTCCTTAGTTTTGTTGTTACAGAATTAAAGCTTGGGTACACCTGTATATGCTATAAAGCAAAAATGAACTGGATTTGTCTGCTGTGCTGTATTGTACATTTTAAAATGTACCTTTTGTCAGGGCTGGAGCTGCATTTCTGATAATGCCAGGTTATTTTTATTTTCATCTTTTGTCTCAATCCAGTGTTTCTGACGTTCGTTATAATTAATTGGCCCTGCCGCATCAACAGATCTGGCTTCAGTCTCCTGTTTCTGTGGATACACACAGCCAGACCTTAAACATCCCTCTTTGTAAGGGAAGGGAAACAGTCACTGCTAACACAATACTGTGTGTTTTTGTATTTGTAGGCCACCAAGAAAACAACAACTTCTGCTCTGTTAACATCAACATCGGACCAGGGGATTGCGAATGGTTTGCCGTACCAGAGCCTTACTGGGGTGTCATGAATGAGTTCTGTGAAAAGTATGAAAACAACTTAACACAGTAACGTTAGGGTGTTTAATTGCCAGTATGGTACTTGTCTTCAATGTGTACACAGTTAATCCCATTCCATGGTGCCATTCAAGCCACCAGTTGACACAGCCACCATATCCTCTATTCATTATTTAACATGAATCTATTACGCACGCTTTTTTTAATATAAATGTAAAATCTTTATTTCAAGTGACAGTAATGATTGTTTATAGCAGGATAGCGAATTGCATTATTCATGATTCATGTTAAACTTTTCTCAGGTGTTTTTTCTTTTCCTCTCCCCTTAATCTCAGATCAGTTGCAAAACATCGAATTCCCATATACATGACATTCCCTTGATTTACCCATTACACTTCAGATTACTGTATTTCTATTTGCTTTTTAATTTTGCTTGTAGCCCATGTTTTGGGTTTGAGTGGCTGATTTAGATTTTGGTCTTCTTTTTAAAGGAATAATATCAACTACTTAATGGGCTCCTGGTGGCCAAATCTAGAAGACCTTTATGAAGCCAACGTCCCTGTGTATCGGTTTATTCAGCGACCCGGAGACCTGGTGTGGATTAATGCTGGCACTGTCCACTGGGTTCAGGCTATCGGCTGGTGCAATAACATTGCTTGGAATATAGGACCACTAACAGGTATGTTACCTTGGCAGTCAACTCTTTCTGATGCATTTTGAAAACCTTTACAGTAGTTTTGATGGTTTATGTATTTAATCTATAATCTTTAAATGTTTAAATCCAGGGCAAGTAAAACTAACCACACATTTTTCTCCCCCTCCCCTGGTATGTCTTAGCATACCAGTACAAACTGGCTGTGGAGCGATTTGAGTGGAATAAACTGCAGAGTGTTAAGTCCATCGTTCCCATGATCCACCTCTCGTGGAACATGGCACGGAACATTAAGGTGTCTGATCCCAGACTCTTCGAAATGATAAAGTAAGTGCTGCTCAGAAAGCATGTTGTGACCAAGAGAAAACCCTAAGGGCAGCTATGTTTTGTGTAAAGTCTTTTTGTGACACTGTGAATTCCTATATTACACAGTCTTGGAAAGACGAGATTTGTATATAATGTTTTTAGTCAAGTTTATCTGTTTTTATTGTGTTTTTATCACCTCTCTGCAAGTTTGCAAGATTTATAAACTAATAGTTTGTTTTGTTGATTGGCTTTTTTTTTTCTCCATCTTGTTTTCTGCATGTGAAGATTCCCTAAATTGGAGTTCCAGCATAAAATGTTATGGTTTAAAGTGCAGAGCCCAAGTCTTAAAGCTAAAATGTTTTAAAAAGTTTGATGGTGCCATCAGATTTCATTATAACCTTGTATACCACACCTGGCTAATACTCAGTTAGCCAGTAGCCATATCATTTTTTCCCCCTCAAATTTGAAATTAGATTTCTGCACACTTACAATAAATTGTATTAGTGATCATTAAACTGAAACAGTGCCAGATGTATGGAACCAGTGGAAGAAATCCAATTTCTTATCACTGTTTAAAAATGTCCATAATGTGGCTATTTCTGGTTTTGTTTTTATATGCCACAAATTGTGCTTTTTCCCCCCATCCTCCCCCCTCTCCTTCTAAGCACACCTCCATTTGTTTTGACTGCAGTGAACCTAAATTGGACCCAAGGGAGCAAAATGCATCTCTGAATATATAAATTTTATGTTTCCTTGAACATTCTGCATTTTCTGCTTTGTTTGACCTTCTGGCACTACAGGATTTTAGTTCAACGACGCATTGCTATTACCAGTGCAGGCAGCCAGATCGCACAGGACTGATCCTTAACTCTCTACAGCACCATTTATCATGTGATCCAAGACATGTCACCACTGTATTTAATGGCCAGTTTAGAGCAATTACATTTAAATCAATAGTGTAAATGGAGTCTTGTATAGATGTTATGTGACTCCCTGTTTCAGTTTTCCAAATTGTCATTTTGTTGTCAATTAAAAATAAATGAAAAGGATGACCATGGCAGTTTATCTAAACAGATTGAGGTTTACCGTTGGTCTTCTGTTATTTATATTGAAGTACTAAATCTATTGAATGTTTCTGATAAAATTGAAGCTGCTGGAAAGCAGATATGGATCAGGTGGTAGTTGGATTTTCCCGGGTGGAGGATTGGTGGTCTGACCAGGCTTTGTGCTTACACTGATAACTAAAAAAATGAACAGTGTGGATTTGTAATTCAAAAAATGTGTGCTTATGTTTTTTTGGATTATACTTTAGCAGCAAAGTGTTAATTTCGTGCAAGAATGTGCCTGCCTATTTTTTTTTTCATTTCTTTTTTTATATGCCAATTTATTTTCATTGTCTTGATTCACATTTCAGTACTCAGGTTAAGGGTTCGTGGGCTTCAGCAACAATCTGGCCTCAGGCTTTATTCTGGTTTCCAACCTCAACATTCATATTATTATTATGCAATACCTCAAAAAGTAAAGCATGCAGTTTTTCAAACTTCAGCTGCTTTGCATGAAAACTCCCTATGGTCCGCATTCCCATTACCTTTGTGTTGGAATTTACCAGTACCTGAAACAACCGAGATTAACTCCCAGTTAACCCAGTAGAAGAAAGCAAAAGACTGCCGCAGTGCTTGATTTTGAAAGCGCAAAAGAGTGCCAGGACCCCATTAGGGACATTGTGAGCATTCTGGTTAGCTGAATCGATTAATTGTATGGCACCCCATTTGCAGGTACTGCTTGTTAAGGACGTTGAAGCAGTGTCAGATGCTGAAGGAGGCTCTCCTTGCTGCAGGGAAAGAGATCGTATGGCACGGGAGGACGAAGGAAGAGCCTGCTCACTACTGTAGCATCTGTGAGGTG
>NC_089855.1:28529718-28547218 GCF_036373705.1 Amia ocellicauda | reverse complement strand
TCTCTATAGTTCTGCCCATTACAGTTCAGTCGTATTTACTACTAGTCTGTCTTGGCCAATTGCATAGCATTGTTAATGCTTTGTAGTAGTACTTGATCACCTATTTACAAATAATAGTCTGGCTGTTTTTTTTGTATTCCTCTGTGGTTACCAAAGGCTGCTTATCTCCAACAAACAGGTGGACTAACAAGTTTTATTATTTTCATGTGAAATATGTTCTAAAGGAAGAGATGAGGCATATGCATATCTCCCTTTACCTTGATGTGGGACAATGCCCTGTCTAGATATCAAAAATATTATATTCACACCATTGTGTAAGCCATGTATGAATTTCAGCTTTGTGCGTTTCTCCCGAGAGGCCAGCTGCAGTAGTTTTGTGTAGCTGATTTTTAGAGTGCAGGAGAGTCTGGACAGGTCTGTCACTGCACTGATGTCATGTAGTTGCCCAGCAACCGAAGGGATCATCTCCTGTGTGCTCTTTACAAATTTCAGATGGGCACTTGGGGCACTTCGTTAAAGCTGAATACACAATTTCTGTATTTTTCCAATGCAATCAGGCCCTGAGTATTCATTGTCTGCTTATCTGTTGTGGAAGTAAATTTCTCCCCATCAACCTACTGCAAAAATCCATTGGATATATTTCAGACAGCTTGGTGGTCTTTTGTCTTTTGTTAAGTAACACATATCTACAGTGTTCCCCACAAAATAGCTGGATTAGTGTTGTACACTAAATTGTTTTCCCAGTCGTCAAGGGAAAAGAGATGTTCCAGTGGGAGCTAATGCTTTACAGACCGTATAACCTAGATATAAACATGAAAGGTGTCCGCATCTTGGTTACCCCCCAGATTGCGGTGGAATGCTAGTGAATATTGTCCAACACATGGGACCGAGCGTACAGGGAGAACAGAGGACATGTGGAAGGGATCCAACACAGTCCTGTGCACTGGCTGTCCTTTCATCCCTGGATTCCCTATTTTTGCAGCTGCCTCAGCTGTAATATTATTGGGTTGTTTGTGTTCTATTGCAATTAGGCACTCTGTTATAGTTGGCCTGTCTTTCAAAGTTCAGGTTTTTTATTATTGGTTCTTGGAGTTGTTCTTACAAGTTAATTTTTCAAAATAAAGGCAAATATTAAGTTGTGAGTTAAGTGAAAGTAAACTATTTTGTGAGGAATAATAAACTTTGGGGATTGTACTTGTACATTAGTGAAAGTTTTGTCTGCTCTGCCAAATGACAAAAGCAGGCGTTGTGCGGGAGGAACAGTGCAGCGCTGGTTGTGTTAGATAGCGGGCTCATGTTAGTGGTTAGTATATCAGTGTTTGTTTTTACAAATGAATATTTCACAGTTTCTGAGTGAAGGGTTGCTGAGCGCAGATCATGGCCTTTAATTTCAAAGGAGCCTTCATTCCACTGGAGCCTCTGTAGTTAATGTAAGAAAGGTGTTTCGCCAGAAAGTTTTCTGAAGTGTTCGCTAAGGAGAGGAAGGGTCACTTGAAGCAGGAAACCCTTGTCTGTGGTAGAAAAGAAAACAGCAAGCAACAGAATGAAGGCATCAAAGAGCTGCAGGATACAGTCCCTGGAGTCATCTCCAGCACACTGGCTCTTCTTGAAAGTTAGCACTGAGTGAGGAGTGACCCCAGGACAGACTTCAGTCAACCAGCCTGCTCTCAGGTTTAAAGTTCAGCCCATTTTTATTTTTTCACCTGCTTCCTACAGCTATCAGGAAACTTTTGAAGACTTGGCCTGTAACAGTATCTCGCCGAAAGGGCCACAATTGTTTACCCTTACAGTACAAAACACTCTTGAGTAAAGCAAGGAAATTGCTATCATTTTCCATTGATGATTGTTAAGGAGTTTGCTAGTTAGTGGGGCTGCTGCATATCGGTCCGGTCCAAGATTCTAGGCTGAGAAATGTCACCTTATGTTTTGTTAGGTGATGCCCTAACAAAAAACGTTTTTCTCATAATGAGTCTAAATGCATAGTGAAAGTAAAACGACTCAGGCCGGGGCCAAATCTTAGATTAATTAAATTAAAAACTTTGTAATCTTTCAGTTTTTATGGAATTATACACAATATAATGCACCTCAAATATTAGGCATTATAGTAGACATATTATAATAAAACAAACATAATTGTGTACTCTAATTGCATAAGAAGGCAGGTGATCTTGAGAATGACAGACTCTCTCTTTAATAAGGCATTAACCCTAAGTTTCTTATTATAAGCTGAATCTGTAACAAAGCTTTTTCTACTTCACATAAACTTATGTTATTGTGTTGTGGCTGCTGTCGTTAATGTCTGCGCCTGACAATAGTACAGTGATGTATTAAACTAGTTTCCTGTGTTGAAAGGTCCAGATTCCACTCAAATGCCCAAAGTCCATTGTGTGGGCTATATATTGCTATTTCTCCACCATTGATATCGTTATATACTCCCATGGGTTCAAACCATTGCAAGGAAAAATGAGTTAAATTTCTTACGCATATTTAAGGTCATGAAAATCTGTTAAAAGCTTGTTCATTCCAGTTGGGACTGTAGTGGGACTAGTAGAAATCAAAGATGAATGATCATTGTCCTGTGGAAATTGTGAATGAACCTCTGTTGTCTGGGGCTATCTATAACAATAGAGGTAGTTGGTTTTCACATGATTTACATGATCAGGAAACTACTTTTGAGTGATCAATTCAACAATGGACAATGTCTCTGATTAAGTCAAATGTAAACAAGGCCATTGGGGTCTCTTGCCTCCTGGACTTGGTGTGAACTGTGCTCAAGATAGAGACGATGGAGTAAGAATGGCTGTTTGAATTGATGGCTAGACCTTGACATTGCAATGTTCTGGGCCTATATGATAATGAACATGGCTCCTCATTATTAGGGTACCACCGTAAGGGGTGTGTCTGGGTTGAGAAATGGTAATAAGTATAAATGATTAAGTGTTTTACATACAATTGGAGAAACATGTTACCTTCCTGTCCTTTGTGGGTTTCATGTAAACAAGTTTATTTGTACTACTGTAATGCTGGTGGCTCCTTTACTGTCTAATCCAATTATTACTTTACATGTTATATCTTTATCCTAGGATCCATAAATATTAGGTAGTTATGTTGATCTGAGATTATTTAAAAACGTAACTAAATAAAAGATGATCACATTTTTCCCTACAACACCAACCAGGTGCTTGA
This sequence comes from Amia ocellicauda, assembly GCF_036373705.1. Classification (NCBI taxonomy): domain Eukaryota; kingdom Metazoa; phylum Chordata; class Actinopteri; order Amiiformes; family Amiidae; genus Amia; species Amia ocellicauda. The sequence goes on along the minus strand of NC_089855.1, from coordinate 28,544,032 downwards.
CTTTGTGTGGCAGTTGAGTGTTGGCCCTATATTGTTAATATAGACTCAAAATACTGAATTCATATTCCTTTTGTCAGGTATACAGATATGTATTGTAGATGGATCATTAATCCCTGACCTCCTTCTGGCGATTACTCAAGACACATCTGTTCAGACTCTACTTGTAATCTAGTTTATTATCCTGTAAAATTGCACTGATTCAACTTAATGCTTTGACATACCCCTTGCTTGCATTACTAGTACTTGTATTGTTTATTTTTATTTCCCCTATGCCTCCTTGTCCTTAGCTCTTAATGATACCTGCACTTACTAGCTTTTACGATCTAGGATCTAGGACTTTTATTGTTAACTGTACATTTCCTATACAAGCATGTATATTGGAATTTGTAAATTGCATTATGCTTTGAACTGAACTGTATTTTTGCACCTTGTATTGCTCTTATGTTTTGTAAGTCACACTGGATAAGTGCGTCTGCCAATAAATAAATAATAATAATTAGTTCTATTCTGTAATGTTTATATTTATATATTATAAAACAACTTTCATAGTGTATGAATTATATTTGGATACTTATTCTATGTAGAAGTAATATTTATATATTGTATGTGTTTTGTAAGATAAAGACCGCTCCATTTGTAATGACAGAGTGTACTTTCAGACTTCAGACATAAATGCTGCTATTGGTCCATTTATATTTCAATATAATGATTGGGAAATCTGTCCCATGAGAATAACAGACTGCATATTGTTAACAGATTTAAAGAGAACTGAAAATCTAGTGAAAATATATGTAATTTTAAATAATAACCATAAAAAATAAGTAAATGATATAAAGGACAGTTATTCTACTGCCTTGGACCAAGTCCTTTAAATATGTCCATACAAATGCTGGAATAATTGACTTAACCCTTTTCCTATGAAATGCAGTCAGTATATAAAAAAAAAAAAAAAGTGTGTGTGTGTGTATATATATATATATATATATATATATATATATATATATATATACCGGTGCACACACACAATTACCTTCTCATTTTACACCACTGAAGAGAAAAGGAAATTGTGAGATGTGGATTTTTCATGATCAAGTTGTTTTGTGTTGTTCCCAGACACTCTGTACTCTCACCACTAGGTGGCTATTTGAGATTGCTCACCGATTAGAAGTTGATAGCAGTAGATCAGTGGTCTTCAAAATGGTGCCCATGGGCATTTATGTGCTGTGATGCCAGGCTGCAGTTCCCAGCACAGCTTGCACATTTTAGAGGTGTATTATGGTCTGGTTGATGAGGTTTACTCTAACAACAGTTTTGTCTTATAGTTTTTCTTCTGCCATCAGGAAGGTAACTGATAAATATTGGGGTAGAAGGGGCCTAGCTATAGCAGGAAGAAATTCAGAAAATGATGTAATCCAAATGCAGTGCTAAAGTGCTTTAATGTAACCCATTAAAAAACATATTGAAAGTTCCCAGGATCCACAGTAGGGCAGTTAGGTCCATACACCCACAATCCCATTTTACTTTACTTTGATGCTTCTTTAATGTTATTGAACACTGATTTATCCTTGCTTATAAGAAGGGGTTCATTAATTAGTCAGAAACCCCATACCATGTATATTTATCCATATAGTTATGGCAGTGATTGTCAGATATAAGTGATATGTCCAGTTTAATAAATACATAGTACTGTGAAGGGTGCCAATACTTGAATATGTGACACTGTGTGTGTGTGTATAGATAAATAGGGAGAGGGGTAGATATTACTTATCTCAGGTATGTAAAAAAAAAAAAAAAAAAATGTATAACCACTGAGGCAATTGCAAAGATGTATTCTTCCATAGATCACACTTTTTAGTTTTTATTGGTGAGAGTAAACTACTGAGCGATTTCCTGTTTGTTGGCATGAAAGGTCCCAAAGTGACACTCCCTCTAACTGGAGAGACTCAGCTACCTATTTCTTGAGATCTAGAGACATTTCTGGTCTAAACTAGACATTATCCTCATTCATATACAGAGGCCTCTCTACTGACAGGGCTTGGATTTCAAAGCAGTCCAGTAATCAAATGACTGACAGGCCACCATATCACAGGGCAGTGGACTTCTCTTCCCAAAACAATTACAGAAAGCTCAGTGGGCCTTGTTGCTGACCGCACAGAGGTTTCTGGGGGGGAAATACCCATGAGGTCCTTTTCTCACCCTTGTTCTTCCACTGGACATGGAGAGAGATGAGTGAGACCCAATCAGAAACCATGACAGTTGCCTACATATCAAAAGACTTGTGTAGCATCTGCAAGTCCCATTCCTTATGGGGGGGATAGTATTGCCAATTTGAAAGACACCATGCGGTGCAGATAACGTTTCACCACTGAAATGGCTAAGGAGATATCTTCCCCAGGACCGTCATGGATTAGTCTCAATTGACTAGCAGCTGGGCACGTCTCTGTGGCCCAGAGATCTGGTATGTTCTGAACTGCACAGTCATGATATTAAATGAGGATAGGGTGGTCTGTAGCATTTGTAATGGATGTGTGTTCAATATATTGGATGTTTTATTGGGCTGCTTGACTGGCCTTCAGGTTGGTGGTCTACTGGAACTGGTGAAGACTTAATCGATATGTACCTGAAAATCTCAGTGCTGTCACTGTGGATTTTAAGTTGGCATAAAACATTAAGGGTTGCGTCTGTCTGGGTCCAGGAACAGTATGTAGGAGAGTAAAGGATGTATTGTCTTTACACTAAAGCCAGGTTGAAGATCCGTCTGTGTTTTGTAAGGATCTCCACCAGAATGCAAGGGATTTATATTTACAAAACACAAAAAAATGCAGTTAGAATAAGTACAGGACATTTCTCTCACTCTACCTTTCCTAATAATTTATTTGTTTTCTTGCACTACAGAAGTTTTGATTAAAAACTGCCCCAACAATGCAAAAGCACCTCCAACAATAAGTTTGTAACTTGGAGTTTGTTTATTAATGACCTGCATGTTTTGATAAAAGAACCACTACATCTTAACTAAGTGATGAGATGTTATAGATCTGTAAATGGCTTCTTAGAAACCCGGCAATAAAGCGTTTAAGGTTCAAACAAGTGTGGTGAGAAACATTCGTCCACAGGTTGTTTCTAAGACGCTTCACTGCGTCACGATGTGCCACTTCCCACAACCCTGGGTGACATTTTCTCGGGAGAAAAAAAGGATTATAAATTCAGCAGAAATGTTAGATACTATTTCTGTGTGTTGTTCAGAGCCACTTGGTCATTCCCTGACCACGTCTCGTATATGTTGAAAGTACAAAAATACAGAATTAGCATTTGGCTGCTAGTTAGTGTTCCTCCAATCTGCTCGATGCACTGAAAATTGAAAGGTTTTTTGAGCGTATTAACTTTGACAGGCAGCTACATGGTTGTGAACAATTTTATTCACAATTCATTGCTCTGCGGTGCAGTGAGCACAAGAGCACTAATCCCCTAATGTGAATTAATTGCACGTTTCAATCGTTAAGTCTGACCCTTGCAGACTGAGGTGCTCGGCCAAAATGTACGCTGGCTTTCATATAGACCACATGAATTATGATTTTTCTCTCTCTTAAATGCAGGGCAGAAGTGTTTGTTTTTCTTAAGTGGGTGGAATGGCAAGGATAACAGCCACCACTTTCATTCCTGTTTTACTGGTAAGCCTGCAGAATGCATGTACATGTGTATGATGGTAGGAATCAGATTGTTAGGAATTGTATTAAATGCTGCCTTATAGCCCAGTTAGCACTAATGTCAGTGAATTACACTACTAGAGGTAAAAACTTAAACTAATACCACCTCAATCCCCATTTTATTGCTAAAGAAAACTGATTGTGACTTCATATCAAATGAATACTGTACTAACAAAGGTTTCTTTTTTGTATTTAATGTAACACTTTCTTCTGTGTTGCCCCTCTGCAGAATTACTGCATTCCCACCATACAAATGACGCAGATCTTTGTCTATGGGACTCTGAAGAAAGGCCAGCCGAACTACCACAGAATGCTGGACGGCGCCAACGGGAAAGCAGAGTTCTGCTGCCGGGCGCACACTGTGGAGTCGTACCCCCTGGTGATCGCGGGCAAATACAATATCCCTTTCCTCCTCAACGTCCCGGGCACCGGCTGGCAGGTCAGCGGGGAGGTGTACCGCGTGGATGGGCCGATGCTGCAGTTCCTGGACAAGTTCGAGAGCGTCCCTCAGATGTACCAGCGCACGCCAGTGAGGCTGCAGGTGGACGAGTGGGAATGTAAAACTAGTGCGTCTGAAGCTGCGCTAGCTGCTGGGAGCATCATCGAGGCCTTCGTGTACAGCACCACTACCTACCAACCCGAGTGGCTCTCCCACACCTTCTACAGCAACTATGACGCCTATGGAGACCACGGGCTGCAGTTCTGTGAACGAGAGAACAGACACTAGGGACAGGGACAAGTGTGTTCAATCATTCCAGGGGTTCCTTTTCTGTAGTCTTTTTACTTGATCTATCCGGATCATACAGGCTGATCAAAAAAGAACATTAATAGCTTAGAAAAGTTATTTTACCACGAGTCTTTGTTTGAAGGTATTTTAAATGTCAAAATGCACTCCAAGATGAGATTTTAAGGTTTAGGGTTGTCTAAGGCCCCCTGTAAAAGCCTTAAATGATCTGAAGTCCTATGCAATTGATATATTAAGCTGCTCATCTGTAACTTGTTTTGCAGAAATGATGCGGCACAGAGATCGTTAGCACCAGTCTTTCTTTATTTTCATTAAACTGTCTCTGAACAAAACTACACCAATCACAGCTCCTTCTTTTACCAATGTGAAAACCCCCACTTAGGAACATAAAACAAACCATTATATTTTTTTAGTATTACAAAAATAAGGTTCAGTACAGATAGTTACATCAGCTGTGGATGATCCAGTGTCCATCACAACTATTCAGACGAACCAGGTCAAGATCATAAAGATAACTATAATTCATTACATATGCTAACAGCACTGTATAGGGGTAAGGCATGTTTGCTTTCAGTCATGTATATATAAATGTAAATACATACAGCTCTGGAAAACATTAAGAGACCACTCAAGTTCAGAAATCAATGTTAAGTGGTCTCAATATTTTCCAGAGCTGTATATATATATAAAAATGCTGGAAGGGAATGTTGTACAGTGATGGCTTACTGTTTATTATTCATTCCAACTCACACTTATTGGCTTAAGTATTTGAAATCCTATAACCCCTGGATGTGTTTACTCCAACTCCACAAGTACATCTCCTTCTCCAACCGTCTCCCCAGGCTTACAGTGGACGCTCTTCACCTGAAAACAAGAAAACTGTTTGTAAAATCCAGCCCCATTCATTTATCATTATCTGGTCTAAGACAACTCTCTCTTCATATTTATAGAAGTTTAACGGCCATTCATAATATTATATTTGAGAGTATAGTGCTAAACTCCACAGTTTATTAATCAATCCTGACACAGACATTAATGAAGGCCTTGGATACCATCAACTAAAACAGCAATGTTATTTGGCGATTAATTTAGGCAGTGTTGTTTTAGTCTTTTTTCCATTCAATTACTTACATTGATTAAAAGGCATAGTAACGGTCTCAAAAGTGGTGAGAATACTGAACCACATCATGCATCATCTCGAAACGGAAAGATTCCCCTTACCTTGGCTGTTCTGGCCGCAGTCATACTGTTCTGCATTTTCATCGCCTCAATCACACAGATTTCTTGTCCCTCGGCCACCTATGGACAGACAGTCAAATGGGTGAGGCACATTAATGACATTCACAACACCACGTCTCTGTCATTGGAAACCGGAGCATGCTATTAAAAAGGGAAGGGTGCATTGGGGGGCTGACCATTACTATATGAACTGCAGAAAGGTTGCACTTGAAGGCAGAAGGGGCTTTATGACTGGGACCACTAGACTGCTCTAATGTGCCAACAATGAATAGTTCTGTGTGTGAATTGAGGGGGTGGGGGGCGCGCTACATTGAATACATTAACAAGCTACATTAATTTTAATACATCAAGGGACATCAATAGAGCTACTCCCTCTCCAATCCAGCCGATTGTAACTCTTTCCTTGCGGACGCCGGCCTCAGAAATACAGTTGCTGGGCTTTGCATCAGTTCCATATTTTTGTCTCTGATTAATTAGTACCGGCTACTCTTTTCCTAAGAGTTCGGGGAGTGTCCTGATGGAAACGTAATGCTTCTGACAGGAAGCCTTCAGTGTTAGTCTTATAAAACGGTCACAAGCCCTTTAAGTCTCTTTGATAAAACTAATCAGCTCTGATGTACTTCTCCACTCTGAATCTAATTGATGTAAATTTGGCAGATTTAAAATCAGTATCTTTCATCCAGCTTACTGCATCCTCTCCTTTGACACAGGGTCAGGGGTCACATTCACATCTGATTATCAAACTGGCAGTCATTAGGCAGCAGCTTGCCTGACACCAAAACGAGTTAGCTTGAAGGAAAACTCGGCCCATTTAATCCATACATTTTGGCATTTTAAGGAGGCCTGACTGTCACACACTATTTTGCCACGATTTCTGGATTCTCAGACATCTCCGGCCCATGATTAATTGTTCGTGATGGGAAATAAAAATCCATTGAGGCCAGCTGCTTGCCTTGGTATACAAAATTACTATAATGGATATAGGCTGCCAATTTTTCAGGTTTGCTGGCAAGTCTTTGAAACACAATTAAATCACATTATGAATGATATGGAAATCTCTCAAGCTCCATTTATTTTCAGAGTCCTTTCCCTCGAGAACGCTTTCTTTTTCTTCAACTTTTGGAGGGGTGTGTTGGAAGCAAGGCTAAGACGCTCAGACTGCCATTCCCTAAACCCCATAAAAGGATGCTGTTCCTAAAACCTAGAATAAGCCTCTACATTTAAAGAGCATTTATACACCACAAATCAGTCTCACATTAAATTGAATTTCGGATCACATGCAACAGCTGACGTTTTGTTTTCGATTGACAGTGTTTTGCTGTGGGACGGAGAGAAAATAATTTCCAGCAAAGATTCACCCGAGCTGTTTTGCAAAACAAAACGGAGCCGCTAGATCTTATTGAAAGTATAGTGCACTGAAACGGAAATTTATTAACTGGCACCAGTTAATGCGTGCATTATTCATTTCTGGTGAGCATGAAAAATGATTTAAAGAGGTCTGAAATTGCAGATGCAAAGGCTCACTGCACAGTGCCCAACTTCTTAATTTCATCCTTTAGAGAGGCAAAATAGGGCGATACAGTTACTGGACAAGGTTTACAGTAACAGCTGTGGTCTTCCCACATGGGGGTGGGCACTTCACTGGGCTGTGGTCTGCTTGGAACAGATGGAAAAATACATCAGAGCTCCCCTAGCATGCACTGCTACTGTTACATATATCTGTGAGTAGTATATGCATCTAACCCAGAAAGACAACCGTCCTGAGCAGAACAGAAATCATCCCTGGTGTTGGTTTTATGAAAACAATAGGTATGAGGGGGTTTGCTGCTGCAGATGAGGTTTGGATTTGTTTACCCCGGTCTCAGCCTAGAAATGGCAGCCGGGCGGTCCATCTTCTCTCGCTCTCTCTCTTTGTTTCACTCCTTTCCCCCCCTTTCCCTCAACACTCCCTCTCCACAACTGTGAAGGCTGCATAGGAAATGGTGCCAGTGGCATATGGCTTTCCACAGTGCTAAACATTCATACAAAAGACAGGTTCATCAGTCATTGAAGTAGCTGGATGAAAAAAAACGAGGGCCTGATGGATGGTATTTAGAGCTTACCTGCTGCTAGTACATTACCAGAGAAACACAGGTTTCGAAGCCCACATGACATTAGAAACTGCAGACCGTGAAATACAGCGCTCGCGAGCTCACATCATGTACGCCAGGTTATACCAAATAATAAATAAGCTATTTAAACCCTCTGCAAGGAACCCTGGGTCAGGCCTGCACAGGCCAATTAATGCACAGCATCTGCTGTATAGAGGCAGCACATGAAGAACTTCCGAATGATTTAGGCAATTAAAGGAAAACCGTTTCCTGCCTGTTCAAATGTTTCATTGCTAGAGTAAGCACCAAATCGGTCTGTAGATTAGAACAAATTAAGTCATTCTTTGGGGATCTTTATTTATTTCTATGGCAAACTCCTTCCTTTGTTCTTTCTTTGGCCCAGGGTTTTTCTGCCAAATTTAACAGAAGGCTCTGAGGGTTACAGGGGTCCACCTCAGTATCACCTTCTGCCGCAGTGCAACTACCCAAGAAGCCGAATCACTGTGAACCCTGCTGACTGCTCCTCACAGTGAAAATCCTTTAATTAGGCTTTTTTATTCTCTATTTGCCTTCCATTTTTTTTAATTAATAAAAAATAATACCAATAGAGGACCTTAAACACCACGTCTCAGGCTCATTGAACACGTCTTCCCTTTGAAAGACGGCACATTCTGCAGATTCAGATCTCAGGTTTTCAGAGGCTGTTTTGTGAGCATTGTTGCGCCGTGCGGTTTGTTTGACAGTTGGTTTCCACGCTCATTTGTTGTTTGTATTTCAAAGCGCTTATGGAAACGGGGATCAGACAGATGATCAGTTGGCTGCAAGAATCAGTCTAAGCAGATCCAGAAAGGCTGCTTGAAAGAATACAACCAGAGCATGTGGCTCTCAAATCACGTCAACGGCCAGAATAAATAAATAAATACAAATAATAAAAGGAACTAAGAAAACAGAAATGTATACAATATATACACAGATATTAATACTTGCATATACACTAAATACCTAAGCTACAGTGACTGAGTAATATCCCTTGACAACATCAATATCATAAATATCTTTATTAGGCTGCAAATTAGAAGAAATTTTAGGTTAATCTGTATTCCTAAATGAACAAGGACTGTAATTCCTGGAGGTGACTGTAGGGGCAGTGTTGCCCACACATTTATTATCACTAAATTATATAAAATCTGCATGATTCCAAAAATCAGGGTTTTACCTTTCATAATAATACTACCAATTTTATTCATATTTTTGTGATCATGTGGCATAATATATAGAAACTATGGGATATCTGGTCTCAATTTTAACTTGTTAAATAAGTGTATTTTCTTTTATATTTTACTGTAATGTTTATGATTAAGTTTTAAAGTCTATTGTGAGTATTTATGACAGAAACATCATACATTTTACTTGAAAACATCCAGATTTATAATTTAGTTCAGAAATGATTTCAGATGTTTGGTTTTCATTTTAAGGAGTCAACGTATTTTAAGAAATCAAAGAACCATTGTCTACTTAAAATGAAATGCATGTAATAATAAGCTGAAAACCCAAATGTCTTCATTTTGGATTAGAGCAAAATGCATCTTTTTGAAGATTTAAAAACATACATTTAAATCTCTGAACAGGTGTTCTTCTAAAAACTAAAAGTATGCGGTGCTAGAGGAGAAATTACATCCCTCAGGTGTCAAACCATCACCCCATGCCTAGTTCTGCACACTGTTTTCTTATTTTACATAGTATTCTCCAAAACTTGAACAAGCATGTGAAGTACTTGTTTGTAAGTACTTTAGGGTATGTGGTTCTCTCTCCGCACGCCTAGGCCGGGGCTGGGGACGACTGTGAGAAGCCACCAGGCCGGGGGGTCTTTATTGACAGCCCCCGACAACAGGCCACCATGGCAGAGTGAAGACACCAGACAGCACAGGCCCGCCCACTCCCTGCGCCACACACCCGGAGGTCACTGTGCTTCAGATACAGGACAACCACCGTTAACGGGGTGTATCCAGAAGAAAACACAAGAATCTAAATTAAATACAGACAACTGATGGATGTGCCCATGCCTTGCAGAGCCCTGCTAGGAGGGTTCAGGAGAAGGGGATTGGCTCTGTGTGGATTTACTGGTAATGACTACTGGTAACACCTGCGCGGGACTGGAGATTCATAATGACAAACTACAGATAGTTCACCAATACCGGCTTAAGAAAGAAGACTTGTAAAGAATTAAGAAAAGGAACTGATTCTATGAGACTATTTTAATAACAGAATTAGTTATTAAGAATTAACAGGACATTTTATTAAGTAAAACGTTTTGAAGACCATTCCAACTCATTCTATAATATCATTATATATATATATATATATATATATATATATATATATATATATATATATATATATATATATATATATATATATATATATATATACAATGATATTATACAATGAGTATAATTGTAAATCATGTTACATTTAGTTAATGTAATAAACACCACAGGTATACTACTGTAGATTTGTTTTTTCCAGAGTGGTGTGTTTTTTTATAATGTAAATCCATCACAAAATAAATAAATACTACATGCAAGTCTAAAAAGGAAATCTGTAGTCAGAAAGCCTACATCTTACAAACACGTCCGATATAAAAATAAATAACTGCGACTTGAAACAGGCTGGCACTGGACCCTGGCAGAGATCGTGCTCCTTTAGGAAGCCAAGGCTTTCTTTTTTCAGCTCAGACAATAAGAAATTCAAAGCATAACACTGCGGTGTGTGAAGCAAACATGAATGCCCTTTGAACTCCTGGGGAACAGACCGTTCTTCCATATATATGACCCTGTAGTGTTTACTTTGTGAATGTTCTCCATCAGCATAAAAACAAGTATATCGAATAGAAAGGTTGAACAGGTTTGCAAATGTTTGTCCATTTTTGCTCTTTAAAATACACAAATACTACTAATTAAAAAAAAAAAAAAATATATATATATATATATATATATATATATATAGAGAGAGAGAGAGAGATGGATAGATCAATTGATCAATGGAAATATTTATAGAGTGAGATATACATTAACCTTAACCTCATTAACTCCTCATGGGATGATTACAATAGAGCTAAAAACATACCTGTAATTTGCTATGTATTTTTAGTAAAACTTCGCAAATTGCAAAACAAATGTAAAATCTTCCTGTAAAATAATCCGAACACACAAGCAGCCTGTGGCCGTGCCATCTCCTCTCTGCCAACGGTGAACAGACAATCCTCAAGAAATACTGGCATAGGACAGTCAGAATCCCAGCCCTGGACTTCTTCCGAAAACGAAGGAACTTTTTTCTTGAAATTAGATCCAAGCCTTTACTCGTCTGTAAAGTGTAGATGTTTAAATCATTTTGGGACCATCAAAAGGGTTTAATTAAAGTTTCTCTCGCTGTGTTTCAATTACTGTAGATGGCTAATTATTTCTGAGGGAAACCATCAATGCTCTCATACTTGAAAGCAAAAGCCCTGACTCAAAGTCGCCTTTTTCCAGCAGTTTGTGTTCTTCTCAGATGTTAAACCAACACACAACAGTTTGCTTTTCCGCTATGTGAAGAATTAAGATAAAATACGGTACGCACTATAAGCCTCAAGTACAACAAACTAATCTCATTATTTTATTCTAAATACAACGATCAAAACTTTTTAAACGGAGGCTGCACTTTTGTCAAAGTCAAATTTACTTCTTTACATGAAAGGAGATTCACACACAATTTTGCAGTAGTTCAGTCAACATGCACACTATCAGTATTGATTTCAGATCCTTATTGCTGGATTATACTATCTGACATTTACTCCGCTCCTAAAAGTAAAGCATATTAGAAATCAACAGTTATGGGAAATGTTGTAAAACATTTTGCAAGTAAAACTATTTTTAGAGTCTGCAAATAACTGGATTTGAGTCTTGTTAATAAACACAGGATCTGATTTTAAACAAAAGACACAATCTTTTAATAATTGCTGCATTTATTATTGTAAAGCTTTAATGATTGTGAACTTCAAAAATTTACAACTTTAGTGATCATAATATAAAATGTTATCCCTCATTAAGTTAGAAGCAATTATATGTACACTTCAAGTTATTTGTGCATTTATAAACCCTTCTTGTGCTCAATGGGAATTAATTGTCTGCTGATTGTGTACTTTATGCTTTTTACCTCCGATGTTCAAGAAATGCTGAAGGTTTGGAAAGCAACATTTCTTGCTCTTCTGAGGGTTGACAAATTCGCAGCATTTCCCAGTCCCCTTCACTGGCTTCCTGTATGTCCCAGTGTCTCCTAGTCAAAACACATACCCTGGGTTTCTCAAGTGTAGCCCTGTCCTCTGCCAGCTTGTTTATTTTCACTCACAGTTCATTTAGTAATTTCACCGACACTAACTCACAATTAGAAGACATTAGAGGTAGAAAAAAGGAAAAGAAAAAACAACAGCTTTTTCCTCCAAGCATTATTGGCCAAGCGCTTAACTGACTCAAATTTGCAACTGTTCCACTCCACAGCCTCCATACATTGTAATGAGATCTGTTAATGCACACTACCTTCAATCTCAGTCCACTTATGTCTACATACTTGCACAATATGGAAGACACTTCTTGGCCTTATCCTATATGCTCAAAACACACACACACACACACACACAAAAGATGGCTGTACCTTAATGCTGAATTCAAAATTAATTTGAATCGGGCTTTAGAATGCTCCCTGACTCTGCTTTACTCATGTGACTAACTGGAATCTCCATAAAATTCATTTTAAACAACAGGGGTTCCAGAAGCTTGCTAAATACCATTTGCAATAGTTCTGTAAGCAGCCTGTCAATCATCTGTTAAAGAATAAAATTTACAAGAAGCAAAGTACATAATTTTCCCACTGGCTGCAGTTTAAAGTTTGAAAAGTTCAAAAGTCCAGCTTTCCAGAGGAGTCCATTCCCCCTTGCTATGTTTGAGACGGTGTTACTTTGTGGGTGTTACTCCCTTTAAAACAATCTATATAAATTAAGTGAAATATCTTAATATATCCAAAACTAGCATAAACAAACTATTGTTTGTTTTTAATGCATACACAATAAAACAATAGATATCCTTGTCAGTACTGTTTGTGTGCATTTCTTGCTTCATATATATTTTATAAAACAAAAAAAACAAAAAAAAAACAACAACATTACAAACTCACCAAAGCAGCACCAAATAAAACAGACCAGGTACTCTCATGCATGAAAACACCTCTCATGTATATATAAATCCAATATACTGTAACATCAAAAATAACAGGAATAAACAAAGACTGCAGTCACTAATAGAATTTCAATCACCCACTTTTTTCTTTATACTATATATATATATATATATATATATATACATACACACATACACACACACACACATTTTAACAATACTGTCTGCAGAAATATTCTTCACTACTATATATCTGCTGAAATTTAATAAGGGAGAATAGCATGATATTCTGTGGTGTTACAAGTGTCTAATAATTAAAAAACACTTGTCAAACCTTTAACACATTGCAATAAGTTATATATACAAAACTATATATATACCTACACACACACAATTATGAAGAAACATACATGAACACAATGATTTCTAATTGAAATGAAATGTACAAATTGAAAACATAGGCAGTCTGCATGCATCTGATGCCAAGACATTTTTCCCTGCATAAAAGGGTGGATTAAGAAAGTGTCTTCAACTATTTCTCACTTGTATTCACAATGTATTGTATTCACTTGTATTAATCAGAAAAAGGAAAAAAAGTGTTTCAGAAGAAAAAACAGGCAGCAATTATAATAATAATAATAATAATAATAATAATAATAATAATAATAATATTGATAATAATAATGACAAACTCAGGGGCAAAGGATTCCTGATGGACAGGCAAGACAAGTAATCTAAGGCCAGCCTGTCCTACTACACATTTAACCCAGACAGTTGATAGTACCCTGTCTCCATTTTAATTCATGAGGTTTGTGCTGAAGAGGAAGGATTTAACTTAAACCCCTTTCAACATGGTAAATGTGTTTTTGTAATTAAAGCCACACAATTAACATTGACATGCCCAGGTCAGCGGAGCACAGATTACGCTGTTCAAATGCTCAGCTCCTCAAAGCACACAGCAAACAGCTGCAGGAGGAAGAAAAAAGAAAAAGAAAGAAAAAAGAAAAGAAAACTTTCTTCTGAACAAGTTGGACTTCATCCCAGCCTATTCCTTGTGGATTTTTTTCCTCTTGCCTTTTACACAACAGTTTAACTCGCCGCACACCAACCACTATACTGACTTCACACCCTTTTTATGATCTCCTAACTCCACTGATTCTCATAAGGAATTTCCTGCTGCATAATTAAGTGGCGACAGAAAAACTGCCTTCCTCCTGCTATCATGAAAAGAATGTAACTCTTTTCTACAAAAACATTTAATTAAATAACTGCTGGAATACCTGGGCAGTTTAAAAATAAATGTTTCTAATTTAAATGTTTCATATA